>NC_048229.1:73382623-73508313 GCF_002007445.2 Ailuropoda melanoleuca
GAAGCCGGAGGAGCCCGGCCGGGTGCGCGGCGTCCCCCGCTCGCCGCTCCGCTGCGCGCTTTGCATAAGGAGGGCTCGCCTAGCCGGCCCGGGCTGCAGGCGGGGCGCGCGCGGCTGCCGCTCGGGGCTGGAGGCGCGACGGGCGGCTGTCCGGCGGCGCGGGCCTTGGCACGGGGGAGTTAACACTTCATGCTTCTCGCCTTCTTTTCTGCCTGCTCTTTTAATTTTTTTCCTTCCCTCTCTCTCTCCGTCGCGCGCTCTCTCCGTGCAAAGTGCAAGACAGAGGTGCAGCCCGGCTGGAGGAAAGGGAGGGGGGAGTTTAGTTCTTTCTTGCCTTTTTTTTTTTTTAAAGCAAAATAGCGAAGTCCTGGGGAAAGGCGAGGCAGAGAGCAAAAGGGGGGAGGCTGAGGCGAAGAGCAGCCCAAGCTACAGCTCGAAGATGAAAAAAGATTTTAAAGCCTCTGATCCAGCAAGAAGAGTTTAAAGCAATTGCTGAGTTTTATAGTACTTGTGACGTCAGGCCCAAATGGGAAATTGACTGGTACTCCGGGCCAATGGGAGGCGGCGAGAGCGGCCGCTATTAGCATAATAGATAGAAACAAGGAAACTTTTCGGAGCTGTCAATCAGGACCCAATCAGCTGACTGTCAGCTGGGACAAGCAGGCTTAACCCTTCCCGCGCCGCAGCCTCTGGGGGATGGAGCAACGCCTGGCGCAAAGTTTAGTGTGAGAGGGCAGGGAGTCGTCCAGAGGGGCTGCGGGAACCTGGGAGGACAGGGAGAGCGGTTTGCTTTACTTCGGAGCGGGAGACAGGCCTGCCTTCCGGAGCGCCGGCTTGTCCTCCACTCGCTCAGCAGGGATTGGCCTGACTCCCCTTCCCGGGCAGCCCCCATCCCCAGGACTGTGAATTCGCTCCGCAGCTTCTCCTCTCTCCAGCTTCGGCACCCGGGTGTCTGCCCGGGGGACCTGCCTTCCCCAAGCGCAACTGTGCGGGGAGCTCAAACTTGGCCCTTTGAGCCAAAGAGCGCAAACTCTTTGTCCTTCTCCCCGGGGCCCGCGCGTTGGGGCGTAGGGGTGCGGGGGGCTCAGGATCCCGACTGCGCGCGGGACGCAGCCTCGCCAGGCGCAGCTCGAGTGGTTCCGGGTCCGCCCGGGGAGAAAGCCCGTTTTATCGCCCTCTTCGAAGAGAGGGGAAATAAGTTGTTCAGGGGCCATTACGCGCGGGTACTGGCTGCCCGCTGGCGTCGCGTGCCCTTGGGGGGAGCGAACGCCTACGCGAGTTAACTCCGGAGAAGCTTGGAGCCGGGTCAGCCTGGCTTAGCCCTCTGGCTTCCGACACTGGCCCGAGGTTGGCCTTTGAGATTCATATTCATATTCCTCTCTCTTTCTCTCTTTCTCATTCTCTCTCTCTCTCTCTCTCACACACACCCTTATGAAATCTGACCCCTGTTTATCAGGGTCCTGCGCGCCCTTTGCACTTTCACATTTCACTTAATTATTTCAGACTTGGCTGTGGAGAGGGGCAAGGGGTGTATGTTTTGGGGGGGAAACAACACCCCAGACTTCGCCAGCTCCCCTCGAAGGGTTAAGTTTTAAACCGCGGTTTCTCGGACCAGCCCGGAAACCCACAGTGGGGGTGGGGTGGGGGGCTGCTTCTCCCCCTCCCCGTTGCAGATGCTAATAACTATTCAGTTTTCTAGACAGATTCTTTTAAAGCTTATGCAAAAAAAGAAAAAGGAAAGAAAGAAACAGGAAAGAGAAAAGAAAGAACCAACAACTGTTTCTAAGATTTTAAAGCGATAGGCAAGTTGGAGAAACCGAGATTTATTTGGGGGAAAGCAAGTATGAGCCAAGCCGACCCAGCGTTTGGAAGACCAGCCCGCCTACTTGGATATTGAGACTGTTGATTCCTCCAATTAATGAAATGCATTTGGTGTTAATCATATTTATTTTACTTTATGGGAGGGGGAGACGCTAGGAGGGCGCACTAAAAAAAAAAAAAAAAATCTGAAAAGCCTGCAAAAGAATCCGAGTGAAAACTATTGTTGGATTTTTACCTCAACAGCGCCACCTTTCGGCAAAGGTCAGTTGAAATTGATCCGTGTCCAGTTTTGTTGATGAAGTGAAAAGAAGCTGCTTTTCCAAGGTGGGAGGGGGACTGAGGCACAGATAGTTTGACTGCACTGGGAGAACCCAGCCTTGTAAGAAAGATGCTAAGGACTGTGCTCCCAGGTGCAGGAATCCTATTTCCCTACTGTCCCTCTTGATTGTTAACAAAGAGGCCAGGAGACACAGAAGCCTTCAGAGTATGATTCTGCTGAGAGACTTTTGTAAGTGAATCCCATGTTAACAGGGGCCCAAACCCTTTAAAAGTGCCAGGATAGATTTTCAACGGGCTTTATGGCAATATCAATCGAATTAAAGTTACTTGTAATTCGGTGATAAATGAGATGTCTCTAGTAAGTATGATTAAGTGCAGTGCTATAAAGTTGTTTATCTGAAAAGTAATTCTCAGAAAACCTGACTTCTGACACTTAGTCATATATTAAGCCAGCTTCTTGAACATTGCACTTCAGAATTGCTCTCACCCACCCCACAGCATACTTTACTATTTATAATGAGACCTTAGGTGTCACTCATTGGCTTCTTACACCAGATTAGACTTGTGTTAAGTTCTCTGATGCTGGCAGCCTTCAAACCCAGAATCCCTAATGAGAGGCTCCCCAAAATGTTTGTAGGCACATCATAACCCTAAAAGGCCAGTGCCATTGGTATTTTCCAGAAGCATACTTTTTCCTTTTCATTATTGCTGCAGAGAAGCTGTTTATAAGGATAGTTTTGGTTTTATGGGAGCACTTTGTAGGGCTGGAATGAAGTATGTCTATTGCCAGTTGGGAAGAAAGAGTGAAGATTATGTCAATATTTATGCAATCTAACAGAATTCCTTTTCTTTCCTCCTCTCAAACAGTATTTTACCTAGTAATGAAGTTAAGAGATTATAGTTTATGTATTCAGAGGAAAATCCACTGCTTAAATTACATAAACATATTATGTCACTTAGCATTGTCCATAGTGCTAGTTTTCCAGAGCTTTTTAATCATTAGCCACAAAAATCTGAAGTTTATATTTTTCATGTAAAATATGAATATAAATGTATTTAGGAAGAATGAATTCATTTTTTTGTTTGTAATAATTGGGTTTTTTTTTTTTATCCTTTTGCATCACATTTTTGTTAAAAGCTGTAAGATAGGATCCCTGCCTCTTTTGAAAGTATTTTTGGCCAGGAACACTGAAACTGCTACATTTATAAATAAACAACATTTATAAACAAAGTTTGCTTATGACGAAGACCATGGGATACAGATTCATGGCCGTCCACCTAATTGTTGCAATTATATATCATTTCTAGAAATTAAATGCCCATGTTTGGGCAGCTAAATGTATTATTATCTGCACGTTTTTTATGGTTTATTTTTGTACACTGCTGTCAAGCCATGGTATTTTTCTTTCTCTTATTGCAGTCTTTTACAGTCTCCTATTTTCTCTTGAAAAAAAGACAGGATTAGAATTATTTTTTAGACGTGTAGCAGTAGTGCTCTTATAACTTAATTCTCATGTTTGTCCTTTTTGCTTTATTATTTAGTGATTCACAGGGGTGTCTAAACATTTACAGTTCTCTGTTAGCGGCGTTTCTTTTGTAACAATTGAGCTCTCTCATTTTAATTAGTACTATTCAGATTTTTGATTCTCTACAATTACAGGCAAGGCCACATTTCTTTAGACTTCTTTGCGAACATTGTTTGTTTCACATCTTCCAAGCCAGTCTAATCCAAATACAATGCGAACTGTGTTTTCTTACTGCTTAACATCCCCTTGCTATATATACTCCAGTAATCTCTGTAGAACAATATAGAGTAATTTAGAAACCATGCGTTTGTCATTATTGACCAATTCAAACCAGTAGTATTAAAGTTTCTGAAAGCAGTGAATATTTATAGAAGAATGTGGAGGGGGGAGGGTATGGGTCGAATCCTGTAGAAGATTGCGAAACCATAACATCAAAAACACAACTGTAGTTTCATGTCAGTACCTACAGAAGAACTTCATGCAAAAAGAAAGAAAGAAAAAAAAACTTGTTCATGTCCAAATTATAGTGATGAAAAGCTAAAAGTCTACTTTTCCTGATAGTGAGTTACGGCAACTCAGGTATATCGTGTTGGAATCAGACATGCATAATCTAAAAAGAATGAGATGCATCAAGTGTCGTGTCTGAACTCTTTGTTTATCCAGGAGCTGATTTTATGGTGCAGAACTAACCAGTGTCCACTAAATTTCACTATGAAAGCAACTAAATTGATTTGAGGAAAGAGTTGCTCAGAGTAACTGAATGATAAGACATATAGTGTGCTTAGGTCTAGTGTTAGATAAATCCTTTTAACAGTCTTTCGTTAGCAGGGTAAGTAAATCACAAATCACTGTTAGCAGATTCATGGAAGAAAATTAATAGAATCAGACGAGATAATCTGATAAGGGTAAAATTGCTGAGGAAACAGTCTTGCCTCATATTGGAGAATGTGAAACAACAGTCTGATTACTAGGAGTCGTTATGAATAGGTGAATTATGTGCTAAATAATCATCAGAGTAATTCAGCATTTATTAATTCTTTTCTCTTTAAGCAATTCACAGTTGTAAGTTAAAGCCGCTCCCTCTTTGAAGACACATCTTTTATAATTTTTATTAGAGGTAATTTATTATTTGCATTACCTGTATTTACTTCATAATTGAACATTTTGCATTCAAATTTATGTAATGCATTATGCTTGAGAATATATTTCTGCCTGATTAGCATAAATAGTCACTTACCTCATGAATTACTAACAAAGTTTATCTTAAAATATAGGTTTTTTTATTAAGTGGAACACAAACATATGTACAATAAATTTTGATTTTCCGGTGCAGTTGGAGAACAACTCATTTGGTTTTCGGGGAAGCTGGGCTGCAAGGGAGGGGAGTAATCATGAGGAGGAAGCAAAATATAGACAAGTGAGATTCGTAGGTCTCTTTTCAGGGGTGTCATTTCGAGGGGGGTGTATGTCTGTGGCGGGGCACGGGGGGAAGTGCAGGAGAGGGTGCTAGGCCCCTCAAACACTGCACTGCTTACTGGATGATCTGGACCGGGCTGTGGATCCTGAAAGAACCTGCGACTCGTCATCCACACCTTATGAAGAACCACGGAGGCAGTAAAACCTCCTTGACAGTTGGAGGTTTTGTTTGTTTATTTTGTTTGTTTGTTTTGGTCTCCCTAGGGCTCTACCTTAGAACACAATACACATCATTTACTAAAACACTTGCTTGTTTTGCACAAGAGATGTGAAAAACCCAGATTTTTTTTTTCTCAAGTGAGAATTCCTGGGAAGATCTCCCGAAATTTGCTCCCTTTCTTCACCTGGAAAAGACACCCAGTATGGCCCCGCAGACGGGAAGCTTCTGATAGAGGGTTTCGCGCACACGTGAACGTTTAAATGAATGGGCTTCTTTTACTTTAAGGCAGTAGACAGAGATACAAAATAATGAGGCCTCTTTCCCCACCCTTGCCATTCCAAATCAACAGATTAACATGGCTGCTTCCTTTTTCTCCCCTTTCTCTCTCCTTTTTCAGAGCATAACCATCTTCTTAGACTTTTCTCCCCGCCTCAATTAGGAACTGCTTATGGTTCACTCCTCCATTATTATCCCTTTTAATCCTACTCACAGCTTATACCTATGAGGGAATATGTCTTGAAAACATTCAACCCTTCAAAGATGTTTATTGTGCTGAAATCAGAACTGGTTAAAAAAAAAAAGCAGGAATGAAAAAAGACACCTGATATTGGGACAGTGTTTAGTCAGGCTTGTGTCTTTTATGCATGATAACTCAGAGGACAGGCTGTTGCTGGTTTTGGTCCCTCTTCTTTCCACACCTGGGGATGGGGTGACTTGAAGGTCCTGTCCAGAGGCACTAGCAGCCGCTGGACCTAGGAAACAGAAAGCTCTGGAAGACAGAGACCAAACTTAAATACATGTGGGATTACCAGGAATATGGTGACACAGATGATTTCTGAATTCATGTGTTTCTGAATTTGTTTGGCTGGGGCCCGAGAAAAGGGATCTCTTGTGGCCCTGTTTTTATATCTTCCTTCTTGGTTGCATAATGGGTTATGCTGAGCTCTCTCCCATGCTGTTCTGTTCACTGGAAACACCAAACATGCCCCGTGACACCCTCACAGCATCATCCATCATGATAGCATTCCTGATCAGACAGAGTTGGGGTACCCCACCAAATAAAAATTAAATTCAAATTTATAGACCTTTTGCTAGTTTTTTTAAAGTCATTTTATAACAGTGATGCATGCTTTTGGCTAAATATAAACTTTTGAACGAGACAGAAACAGGAAGCTGCCAAACAAAAGAAACCACTAATTCCTTGTCCACTCCAAGCCCCTACTCCTGGCCTCAGGTGTTACCACCTCTAATAACTAGGGTCCATGAGTGTATTTTCGTGGGGTGGAATCATAGCCCCTACAGTTCTTTAGCACGGGCCGCCTGCAACACCTTCACCTCAACAAGGTTGAAAAGCAGCTGGGGCACTCCTCGATTCTTTGGCAGAATTCACCTAATAGAATCTCAGGCTGGGGAAAGCTGGGGGAAGTTTACGGATCTGACCTTAACACCCTCCTTCCATCCAATGTCTGATCAGAATCCGCTTTACAACACTCTGGCACGTGAGTCAGCATGTAGAACTGATTTACTAGGCACAGCAGACGCCGTGCCTAGGGTCCATGAGACTATTAGGGGCCTAGGAAAACATTTTAATTTTAAGATCAGAGGAGAAGAAATGAATATAATCTAGCATGGCTTGTATCTGTCATTATACCAACAGAGTCATAAAATAATAATTAAAAATTTTTTTATGGAAGAAAGGGTCTACAGAAACTAAAATAACTAGCACCCACAGAAGTCCAAGTATGGCCCCAATAGCATGGACTTGATCACCCCTAGTGACAGGGTGCTCACTACCTCTCACTTTTACCCTCCACCCTGTCCATCTATTTTTCTACAGTTCTTGAGATTGTTAGGAAACGTTTCTGTTTGTTTCTGTAGTATAGTATGAGGCCATATCACCCTCTTCTACACACAAGTCCTGATTTCATACACCCAAAGGCCACGTACAATGAGTCCTTACATCCCTCAGGGACTCTGGGGAGTAGGAGACAACAAATCTGACACCTTTTCCCTGTCTTATGCTTTTCACTGTAAACACAGTCAGTGCCTTTAGCATTTCCAAATATGCTTGAATTTCAAATCCCCTCCCCACCCCCGCCCCGCCTCCTGGTTGCTGACTCCAGATGGGCCCACCTGGTTGTTCCCCGCTCTGCAGGCTCAGGTCCTAGAACTAAACCCAGATCCCCAGGTGTGAGCCTCTCATCCCGGAACAAGTACCTCCCTTTGCCTCTGTGAGCTGCAGTCTGTCTGCTCCCCAGGCAGACCATAATTTCACGAGCCTCTCTGGCAGACACAGAACCACCGTGACTCATTGTGAGGCCCCAGGGTCTCTTCTTCCCACATTCCCCCATCCTCTATGTGTGTGCCTACGTTTTTTTAACCCAAGCACAGAAACATAGAACAATCCCCAGTAGACTGCATCTCATTAGATTCAGCCTGTTCCCTGCTTGTCTAAATCTCTTTGGATCTAGAATGTGCCATCGACTAGTTTTAATTTGCTTCTCAGCTTTGTGCCAGCTGCAAATGAAATGATGTGCCTTTGTATATGACTTAACCTCTCCGCAGCAGGTGCCTCCTTCGCAAAATGGCATATTGTCAGGGTTAGAGGTAGAATGTGTCTTCCACCACGTGAGGCCACAGAGGAGCTCCACTGATGGTTGGTGCTCTTCTGCATTTCCTACTATCCCCCGAGTAGTGGAAAGCAGTACTGGGAGGGACAGAGCCCCGTGGTACCCCAGTAGAGACTATCCTTCCCAACCTCAGTCATTATGCTAACTGACCTAACGGATTAGACAAGTCCCCTAGTGGACACTGTAAATTGAATGGGCCTACAACCTCACTGGTCACCCGGAAACTGCAAATCAAAACCAAAATGAGATGTCACCTCATACCTGTCACGATGGCTAGTATCAAAAAGACAAAATATAACAAGTGTTGGTGAAGATGTGGAGAAAAGGAGCCCTTGTGTACTGCTAGTGGGAATGGAAATGGGCACAGTCACTATGAAAAACGGTATGGAGGTTTTTCAAAAAAATTAAAAATAGAATCACCCTATGAAATTTACCCCAAAACCCCACTGCTGGGTAAATATTCCAAGGAAATCTCAAAGAGGTATCTGTGTTCCCCCATTCACTGCAGCATTATTCCCATTAGCCAGGGAATGGGAACAACCTAAGCGTCCATCCACAGGTAAATGGATAAAGAAAATGTAATATATAGATATTAATATAATAAAATATTATTAAGCCTTAAGAGAGAAGGAAATCCTGCCTTTTGCAACAACATGGATGAAACTGGAGGGCATTATGCCAAGTGAAATAAGCCAGACGCAGAAGGACAAATACTGTGTGATCTCACTTATATGCAAAATCACAGAAGCAGACATTAGAATAGTGTTTGGCAGGGACTGGGGGTGGGGGAAATGGGGAGATGTCGGTCAAACGGCACAAAGTTTCAGATATCCATAATAAATGAGTTCTGGAGATCTACTGTATAATATAGTGACTACAGTTAACATTGCTATATTGTCTATTATTTGCCAAGAGGAGAGATTTTAAGTGTTCTTAACACACACGCAGACACATTCAGAAAATAGGAATCATGATTACAATCATAGTAACCATTTCAAAAATATATACATATATTTGATTATTGATATATACATATATCAAAATATCACATTGTACACCTTAAATCTATGCAATTTCTATTTGTCGATTATACCCCGATAAAGCTGATGTTGAAACCCCTAATTGGCCTATTTGGTAATTGGGGATAATTTTTTAAAAGATTTTATTTATTTGACAGAGAGTGGGAGAGAGAAGGAGAGAAAGCACAAGCAGGGGGAGCAGCAGAGGGAGAGGGGGAAGCAGGCTCCCCACTGAGCAGAGAGCCAGTTGCAGGCCTCGATCCCAGGACCTCAGGATCATTATCTGAGCCAAAGGCAGATGCTTAACTGACTGAGCCACCGAGGCACTTCAAGTGGGATAATTTTGAATGAAATCACTCCAACCGGATGTCTTACACAAATCCTTCTAATCAATTCTAAGTAACTTGTCATGGTGTGGGCAAAGTTCTCTGTCAAAGAGGACATATTATTTAGATAATTGTTTGTGTCACCTGCCCTGATCTTTGTAAACCTCTGTCCTGTCAAAATATAGACTAGTTGTCCAAAGTTGGGACCTTACAGACTAATAAAAAATAGATGTAGCATAGAAAAACTAAGAAGAATTCTGTGTATGAATAAGAGCTTTTTTGAGATCTGTTCTTTCCTCCCTGGCTTATCTCTTTAGATCGTCAACTTTCCTGCCATGTCCTGATGCCAATTTTGAAGCCGGGAGGCCCCAAGGCATTTTCTTGAACAGCAGAGTTCAGAATTTCTAGTGTCCACCTTTGAGCCGCAACCAGTTCCCCCTGGTCTCTCTTAAAAGGACCTAAATGTGCAGGCTTTTGCAGAATCTGCCCTTCCTGACTTCCATCTCATCCTCAAACCTGGGAAGGAGAGCAGGAGGGGCCCATGAGTTATTTATGACCTGCTGTCTGCGGTCTCTGTCCTGTCTGAGAGCTTGGTACTGGCTGTTTCAGTAGACCCGGCCCAGGAACATCAGGGCTCTGGAGGAATGGCAGGGACTGTTGAGGCCAGTGTCCCTGACTGGGGACTTCAGGCTCTGTGAAGAGCTGCTAATTAGGACGAGCCGAGTGAGGTGGGTACTGGCAGACTAGGGTGTGGGGAGGTGGGCCGGCCCGGAGACAGCCTGCTGATTCACCCTCTGACCTCAGCCATGTGCTTCACCGTCTTCCTCCAACTCAGTTTTCAGGCTGCAAATGGATGGGGCTGCATGAAGAGGTTAACACAAATTCTGGATTGCATGGAGGGAATGTTCTCAGCCCTTTGAGGTTGAATATAGGGTCAGTAAACATGGACCAGACACCCATACACACAGACAAAAGCTGACATGCTCGATTATTGCAGAGCACTGATTGGTCATAATGACAAAATCAGGTTGTCTCTGGGGTCAACATGACCCCAGCCAGCGTGGTGGGGTCAGAATGGCAGGGCCAAACCCTCTTGCATCTCCAGACCAGGGGATGCTGCAGTTTTAGGTTAATATTGTTTAAAGCCTTCGGTGGCAGAGCAGAGAGAGAGTAAAGCATGGAGTTCTGAGTGTCGCTGTGGAAGGAGGCATTCCCTGGAGAAGCTGTGCTTTGGCACCAGGCCCACACAGGTGTGAATCTTGCTCCATCAAAGAGCGAGACTTGAGCAAGTCGGTTGACCTCATTCTCCTCTGGGGTCAAAGGTGGGGATGGTTTTGTGATTATGATGAGCATGTACCTGGTGGCAGCCTGCCTCCCGGTAAGTGCCCCCAAACCCCCATCTGTCGGAAGTGCTGAGGCCTGCCCTGACATTCTACACTCACTCTTTCCACATATGGGCCTAGCATGTGCCAAGGAGTCAGGAACTCTTCCCCTCCTTCTGTCTCTTATTGTCTTGCCATAAAGCTGTGGTCCCCCCTGACCTGTGTGTGCCTTCTCTTCCTCTTCCCCTCTCCCGACTTTGTTCACCTGGATCTGCACCTGTCCCCATCTTCCCTGCTCTCTGCACTATGTCCTGGCTAATTGTAACTCTTCGTCATGTCTTGGGGTTCTCTTTAAAGCCTTACCCGCGCTCCTGTGCCCACTACCCCCCACGGCAGGCTGGTGTTGTCTGCAGTCACTGCCTTGGAGTCTTACAGTGCCACGTGAGTTCCCCATGGACCCTCAGAGAGCCATGAAGCTGGGACAGCACCACTCATCTATGTCCTTTAGCTACTACAGTGCTTGGCACACAGCAGGTGCTCAATAAATGTTTGTCAAATGAAAGTGACTAATGAACACTCAGATTCCTCTCCACTTTTTAAAAAAGTTCTAATGCACACAGAATGTCCTGCCAAGTGTCCCAGAAAACAGGACTTTGATGGGGGCAGGGTGGCTGGGTGCTATGTTGCAACACGACACTTGCTGCTCACTAGCCCAGTCAGCCCATCCCTCAATTACCAGGATGCTTATCTTAATTAGCCTGTGTCTTCCCGAGGTGGAACTGGGTGGAAAGCATGGCTGAGCTCCACGGGCCCTGGAACTGAGGTGGAAAGCAGTAACTCCCGCTGGGATGACATTGTGGGTGGATGGAGGGTGGGCTTAAGGACCAGGGTGTAAGCACGGTGTGCTGTCCGTGTTCTCGCACTGCCTGATACTGCCGAAGACAGCCCTGTCCCAGCCTTGAGTCACTGCTGCCTCCCCAGGGCTCCAGGCACATGGACACTGTTTTGTAATCTTCCTATAAGAATGCCAGCCCGCCTCCATTTCCACATGCCTGAATCTTGCTCGTTCTGCAGGGCACAGCTCCCTGTGCGAGGCTGCACGTGAAGTTCTGAGCGTAGCTGCTGGCATCTAACGAGCATTTGATAAAGATTAGTCGCGACCACAATGCCGCTGCCTCCAGAAGTGTCGTTGCTATAACCAGTCCTCCACGGTTGGAGCCTGACCTCCCTTCTAGAACCTTGTGAGACTTTGGGAAATAGTGTGGTATAGTGGTCAGGCATAGCACGCTTCAAGGTGGGGTTCTGCTACTTACTGAGTGATCCTGAAGGGGTTCTTTATGTGCTCTTTGAGCCTCCGAGTACCGTAGAGTGCCAGTTAGCTCTCTTTGGAGTTGTGGGTGGAAAAACTTAGACCTAAATTGGCTTCAATGAAAAGGAAACTAACTGGCTCCCATGACCAACAGGTGTAGGAACAGCGCTGGTTTCAGGCTGGGCTGGGGGCAGGAGTCACATGATGTCACTGGAACTGGCTTCCATCCACCTGTTGTCCCTGCCTTCTACTGTGTGGACTCCAGACCAGGACTCCCCACGGGAGCATGACGACTGTAGCAGGTCCACTTCTAAATCCCTCCAGAGCAGGTCCGATGGGAGTCCGTGTCAGACCGCAGTAGGAGAAATCAAAGTCATGGTTTGGATCGAATTGGTCTGGGTCACTTGGTTATCCACCCACCCCTGAACAAATGCCTGTAGCAAAGGATGAAATATGCTGATTGACTCAGACTCAGACTCAGAAATGGGGGTGGGCAGGGAGCTGGGGAATTCTCTGAGCCTCTCTGAGTGTGATGGAGGAGCTGTCCCCCATGGCAACAGCATGGAGCCTGCCATCAAATAATGACATTATTAATAGCCAACACATACTTGCTACTCAGTTTTAACTCACTGCGTCATCACAACAGCCCTGTAAGAGACGTGCTGCTGTTATTTCCATCTGACTGAGGAGCAGGCTAAGGGAGCTTTTGTAAGGTGAGTGTACAAAGGATTCATATCCAGGCATGGCTGCAAAGTTCACACTCCTGATCGTTTCCCTTTATTATCTATTGTGAGGGGGAGACAGACAAGAAGAAAAAAAACAGACAAAGAAAGAAATGCTACGTTGTAATGTAGTCCAGTATCATATAGTATTATATAATATAATATGGAATAGGATCGCACATCATCATATCATATTATATGTCATGTCATATCATGGCAGGTGCTGCTAAGCAGTCCATCCTGGTGTCCATCCTGAGAACATCCAGCACCAGCATGGAGCCTTGTCAGATGTGTCGGATGAGTGTTGACCAGGTGACCAAATGAACTCCTTTATGTGTAAGGTGTGAATCGTTTGATCTAAGAACACTGTTTTTGCCACGGCAACATTGTTATTACATTCCTATGCTTCTTTTGGTCACAGGACAAATGATTAAAAGGAGGAAGCTGGAGCAAAGATCAGGCAAGTTACAATTTCTAGATCTAGAGCTCTCTGGCTCTCAGTGCTGGTGGGTGTTTAAAGACATCAGGCGGAACGTGTGTCTCTAAGAATTATGGGACACTTTAGGTGGAAATGATCCAAGGAATTCTGTCTTACAGATAGGTGGAAAAGGAGTTAAGCGGCAAATGTAAACGGTACAGAGCTTTGTTTGGCATTTAATCTTTCCCCCTTTTTAAAACAAGGCCTTTGACATTTTTGAAATTTCCATAACTATCTTTAAATTGGCATTTGCTACACACAAATAAGCATTGGTCTGTTTGCAGGGATTTGTTTTTGAGTGTTAAAATGCACAAGGCAGGCTGCAAAGTGAAGATTTCGTGTTTTATTTAGTGATGAAGAGTATCCCCTCCCCTGGCCTTCTCGAAGCATAGATACGAAGGCAAATAAATAACCTTGGGTTTCCTCACTTCACTCTTACCTCCCACCTTGGAGCCTGGGTTGATGTGAAGCACTTAATCAAAACATAAAAGCAATTATAAAAATGCCCCTGCAATTGCATTCATATCTGCAATCAGAATTGCTAATATCTTGCCTCCCTGCACCATCCTGGTGTCATTTGATTTCAGTTCCCTTGAGGTGACTAAGAGTCTAGTCATTAATATAACGCCCACCAACTGTATTGTAATTTACTGTCAGAAAGGTCTGTTTCCAGAAACTCCCAGAGATAAATGCAGCTGCAGTGCCGGTCCTTCTTGGCCATTGCACAAGTCCGTGCATTTTCTTTGTGCTGGAATCACTTCCCAAACGTCAGCACCAACATGAGATTGCTGTTCATTTTCTATGTCACAGGGAATAAAGGGTTGGCTGAAAGTTACATGATGGTGGAATTAGATTTCTAAAAGCTAGCACTCCATTGCCCGCATTCTTACTCTTCCAACAACATCGGCATGATTTGCTAGCAATGGAATGATGGTGATGGTGGTGGCAGAATAACAACAGTTACTACGGCCACCATCTACTGGAGATACAGAGGATAAAGAAGGATGCATGCTGCAAAATGAAGCATGGACATGAGGCTTTTTTTGGGGGGGGTCTTAATTTGGTTCCTTTTGCATCATCTTTCTATGACTATGGGGCCTCTGAAGTTAATGCACTTGAAAATTATGGACTTATCACCATCACCAGTTTTTCTTCTATGAGGCTACATCTGAATGGGGTTCAGCATGGTGATTCAGTCCATGGGACATATCAGGCCTGATGGAAAGAGTAACTTAGGGAAGGAACTGAGGTACTCATCATAAGTCTTGGCATTTCTTTGCTATAGACTATCTCATGATAGACTGGAAGGAGAATTTTCTTTCATTGGTCCCTAGCCCCACTCTTGGGTATCATCCTACTAAGGGCAGAATCTTCAGAGAATGTCTTGGAGTAGTAGAGATCCTCAAATTACCCCAAGTATCTAGACATGTGCTTTACTGATGCATGAAGACTCCTATGAGACTTCTGAATCCCTGGGTTTTGATGAATAAACAAATATCAAAGTACGTCAGATGAGTGTGAGTTCCCTCCAAGCCTGAATCTTGAAGGGCAGTGACCAGTTGATACATTACTGAGATCACTAAGTGTCAGGCCTGCACTTACTGGAAGCTTGTTGTATGTCAGGCTTTGTGCTAGTTGGGTGGATTAAAGAATAAAAAATCCTGTTACTCATCCATGTATCAGCCCATATGCCTGTCCATCCATCCATCCATCCATCCATCCATCCATCCATCCATCCATCCATTTTTGAATACAGAGTCCATCGTTTTTAGTAGTCCCAGGGGACATATGAAAGAACATTTGAGGCAAAAGTAGCTTTTTGAACTTCTTTGCAATAGCTTCCAGGCACAAACACGTCTTTGTCAATTAGACACAACAAGAGCACCAACCTCTTAGAATATGCATGGAATAGCTTACTGGCGACAAAGAAGAACCTATGTTATTTCCCTACTGCTTTAAACAAACTTGAGATTCTGAACAGAAAAGTAAACTTATTGTGGATGTGCTCCCCCACTCCCAGCACTTAATATATTTTGTGGTTTGTTTCCCAGAAGTGAGATCTCATGGAGTATTATTTTTTTCCTCACTGGTATCCACTCAGATCTCTAGGGGAATTTACCATATACGGAATGCACTGTGATTATTCAGTTTTGGCGTAGGGAGAATAAAATTCCTACTACGAGCGTCACTGGGCTTTCGCTAGGCTTCATGGGGACAGGATGGCTCACAGATAGAAGCCCACACCAACAGGCTCATTCTTACTGGTCTCCCTGTTGTTCTGTGAGAACCAACCAATCTGAATGGAATCGAATATCCTCTGGAAGGTTTAAAGGTGTGTCTAGAGGAACCCGGTTTAGAGACCAATGTGCTCACCCAAAACAGTGGAGTGTGCCATATGATGACTGCTCCCATCATTCCGCACTGTGCTGGTCTCCTCCAGCTATTAGAAATAAAAACCTAACTGGCTGGCCACCTAACACCTTCAAATACAGTGCTATATTCTCACGGCAAGTGCCGACTGCAAAACTCTTGTCTATGCAGATGTTGCCCAAATTCCTATGTTTTGTAATATGAAGTGGGGAAGAGAAAAGGTCTTTCTGAAGCAATGAAAGCACAGGAGGAGAGATACAGGGAAAAACACAGCCCGGGCTTCCGACAGTGCTCATGTTGACGTCTTACAGGAACAGAGAGCAGAGACACCACAGTGGGTGTGAGGAGGTGACAGAAGGGGTCAGGGCGCTGCACTGTGCTTTCAAGTTCACTGGTACGAAGTTCTTGTGGCTGTATATTCTTACATAACTTAACAAATAATTACTGACAGCATGTTCAGAGACAGGGTTTTTCTCACTGTTGTGAGGGGTAGGTATTTATACCTGTCTTAGTGAACGCTTGAGGATGGGATGTTCACCGGAGTTTGGGGGAGCGGTTTTGGCTCTCTAGACTTCTGTTTCTCCTGCTGTCCTGGACATCTACAATTCTATATTCTATACCTGCACCCTTATTATTCAAAGCTATTTCCATTGCAAAGCATGTGGCAGCGGCCCACACAGTACTTGGTACCCGGTAGCCAAAAATGACACTTGGTTTTCTTCTTATTTCCATCTTGGGAGGCCCTGGGCGGTCAATATACCTGCTGGAGTATCATCTCTGCTGCAGAAACACTTAGATTCCGTGAAATCATCCACCAATATGTAATTTATCATTTTAGCTAATAAACTCTTTTGTACAACAGCTTTGAAATTTGCAGTGGGAAAGGAAAAGTCTTGCCCAAGCCACGATGGCTGGATCCTGGCTCACCTGACTTCTGGCTTATGCTCTCTTAGAGGACATCTCCTCTCTTCCTTATCCTCGCTCAGATGTGGTTTCCTTAGATATGAGCTGGTCTCCCCAAGTCTCTGCAAGGCTCCATGACAGGAGAGATCCCGGGGAAGTCTGGAATCTGCACTCAATCAAGAGATATGGCTACCGCCATTATTACTAATCATCAGCTTATTGAGAGAATTCATAGAATTGACTTGGCTTGTGTTGCTTCTGAGAACCAGGGGTTAATGCTTGTTCCTTGGAGGAAGTTCTGTGGCTTAGAAAGAGAGAGAAAGAAAATCATATACCAAAGTGACCTTTTCCCCCAACTGTTGTGCAGCACACAAAACTAATTAGCCACGTTCTAATTGGGTTGAAGTCTGAAAGTAACGGGAAAAGTCACTCTGCGAGGACGACACAGTCTGCAGGCTTCCCTGTTTATCCTGTCTCGGTGACTTCTGCGTTAAACTTGTTCCGTTTTCTGCTCCCAAGCTGGTTCTTCAGACGGGATGGCTTGGCAGCTCCTTCGGGGCCTCCAAGCCAGCAACCAGGAAGTCGGGAGGGGCCCAGGGCATGGCAAGGGGGACCACAGCCTGGGCTCTCCCTTGCCGCACCCGTCCTGGCTTAAATCACAGATCCACTGTCGGTCAACCGTGCTGGGCCACCTGCCAAGGAGATGGTGGTAGCAGCGCCTGGGAAAGGAGGGTGTAGGTGAGGCAGAGGCCGGGCCTCCAGGCCTCCGAGGAGCTGCGGGGGCGGCTGCGGGGGCCAGGAACCCGCTCAGACCAGCGTGTGGCGAACGTCCTCCCACACCAGGAGCCAAGATGACTGAGCGCTGCGGAGGCGGGGCGCAGAGTGTGGGGAGCAGGCGCAGGCTTGGGAAACAAAACCCACCTCCCTGCTGCCTCCCCTGATGGGAAGCCAGGGTCAGCGGAGGGGTCTGGTGGAGGGCACCGAGCCATCCAAACCACTCGGCTTTGGAACGATTGGACTTGAGGTCTAACCTAAGCCTTGTGAAATCCCGAGAGAATGACCCCAGGTCCTCAAGTTCTGGGACAGACTTTAGATGATGTCTGAATATAAGAAAAGGAAATAGGGATCCAGGTCACTTACTTGACAATACTCTCGATGCCTGGTTAATGGGTCGCCAGGTAAAAGGCCACTCGCATCTCCATAATGCGCCCCCCTCCCAAGGAACTGATGTGTCCTGTAATTTGAATACTTCGTTTACAGTTTATCATTGACTCTTTGTCTTTTCCATATACTTGTGAGCTTTTTGAGGGCAGGGATGGGATATTATGTTCACATCTCCAAAAGCTTAGGATAGCGAAGGCTTTACTGCATGAATAGAGGGATGGATGAATGAAAAATCAGTAACTATGGAAATTAGATGTTGCTATGAATATGAATGTGTTTCTTGGGTGGCCCCTCAGGCCAGAGGGAATTTTCTTGTCTCAGGACCCAATGAGAACACTCAGCATCTACTCTGACCTTGAACACACCTGTGAGGTCCGAAGCATTTTTATTATTTGTCAGTATAGTTAAAACCAGCTTCAAATGCGCCCTCCCTGCAAAATGACATGAGAGCTCAATATCTAATGTTAATGAATTATGTGTTTATGGGTCTTTTTTTTTTCTATCTTCTTTTCTCATCAGCACAAAAGAATGTTCTTTTTGTTTTTGACTTTACCAGAAATCATACTTATATGTGTGCAAAAACTCTAAGATAAGTTTCTAAGTAAAGGAAGCACCATGATTCTCTCTCTCTCTGTACATTGACTACCAGTGGGGAAGCTGCACTGAAACACACCACATCCTCTCCATGCAAAACCTGCTGCATCTTCAACGTTTTGTTGACCTGAGCCTACTCCCCCAGCATCCATGGGGTCCAAGGTCAAAGTCTTTTGGTAATGAAAAGTGAAAAGATTGCCAAAAAAGAACAAGCAAAAGTTTTTTGATTTCTTCAAGAAAAGCAGCTCTCCTGCCCCAATGTATTCCCCGCCCCTGACATTCCAATGAGAAGAAAGGGGTGGATTTTGAGACAGCCATCCTGTAGTTATTGAATGTGGCACCAGGAAGGAATGATCAAGAGCAGCGGCAGGAGCTGAGAAACCTTTCTCTTTCCCTCCCCCATGCACCGTCAATCTCCAAGTCTGGGGATCCCGTGTACCTCTACCCTCACCATTCATCCGTGTGCATTCACCCCCTTTTAAAAAACAGATTTATTAAGATATAATTCAGGTCCCCATAATTCAACCGCGTGAAGTGTACAGTTCAGTGTTTCTTAAAATATCTTCACAAGGTCGTGCAACCATCGCCGCTGTCTACATCTAGACCATTTGCATCACCTCCACGAAACACCCAGATCCATTAACACTCAGCCTCTACCTCCCCTCCTCCCCAACCCCAGCAACCAGCAGTCTACTCTCTGTCCATATAGATTTGCCAGTTCAGGACAATTCATATAAACAGAATTATACAAAACGCAGTCCTTTGTATCTGGCTTCCTTCACTTGGCATCATGTTTTCGAAGTTCATCCACATTGCATTATGTGTTGGTACTTGGTTCCTTTTCTGGGCTGTGTAATAGTCCATCATATGAATGCACCTCATTTGCACCTCATTTGCTATATCTGTTCACTTGTTGATGGACATCTGGGTTGTTTCCACCTTTGGCCATTATGAATAATGTTGCTATGAACAAACATATATTTCCATTTCTCTTGGGCATATATACCCTAAAAATGGAATTGCTTGGTCATCTGATCATACAATGTTTACTTATTTGAGAAATTGCCTGGTTATTTTCCATCTTCTTTTCCCAGGACCACACAATGGCCTCTTGAGTTTTCTCCTTGCCCCTTAGTGTCTTCCCCTCCCTCTGGTCAGGTCTCCCCACCACAGCAACAGGGAGTAAAGTGTCTCATCCAACAGGCACCTTTAGAGCCTGTGTGGTGAACAAGAAGGACAAGATACTATCTAGTAAGGGGGCATCAAAGCATAAGCTGGGTCATGTTACTCACTGCTTGAAGAGCTCATTATGCCTAAAATAAAAGCACAGCTCCTTAAGGTCTAGAAGGTCCAGAAGGGTCTGCTCTGAGCCTCCATCTTGTTGATTATCGGCCAGTCACTCAGGTCCTCCCTGGACAATGGCTCTTTCCTGACTGAGCCTTTGCAACTGTCATTTAGTTTGTGTCCTCTGCCTTAATTAGAACACGCCACTCTTCACAGAGCTGGCCAAATGAACGATTACATAAATTGAATTCAGTATATTCAATCTATTGCTCAAGGCCACACACCTGGTTGGTGGCAGAGTCCCCACCAGATTATCATATAAAAGATTTTGTTTGTTTGTTTTTAATTCCTCCTTCTAGATGGTCTCCTAATATATTAACCTTAGGGTAGACCCTCTTTTATCTGTATATCAGGATTTTAACCCTCATCACTATTGACATTTGGGTTTGATACTTCTTTTTGGTGGAGGCTATCTTGTGAGTTGTAGGACCTTTATGCATCCTTGGCCTCCACCCACTGGATGCCAGGAGCAACCCCAACTTCTTCACTTGTGACAACCAAAATTATCTCCAGACATTACCGAAGTCCCTTGGTAGGGGTGGGGTACACAATAGTCCACTTGAGAACCGCTACCCTATAGCTATTGTCTTGTTCACTGAATGTAGGTGCTAAGAACAGCCAAGGGCATTTTGCAGTCCCTATTCACTAAATAAAGAGTTCTACCTGATTTCTCCTTAAGAAGGCAGGAAGTGAGACCCATAGGAATTTAGAAGACATTTTAACAATAAAATTGGAATCCAAAAGAGTTTGTAATAGATCTGTAGTTAAGGAGAATATTTGATATACCAGATTCTGCACTATTCCAAAAATTTAGTCAATACCAATTAAATGGGATTCCCAACAACCCGGGGTTGGGAAGGTGGTATGATTTTGCCACATAGGAAGTCATCTCCTCAAGGTATTTTTCCAGACTGCTTGGCTCATCCTCCCCAAATATCAGAACTTCAGAGTAATCATGGTAACAGGAAGGGGAGGCAGATGATCAGAGAAGGAGACCCTCTGACAAGAGGGGGTTCATTTGTAAGTGCTTCCCGTGAATCTCCACAGTTCGTACTTCCTACATCTTCAGCCTTAGGACTGAGTGTGAGAAGCAGAAATGAACACAGTTGCTATGAACCAGTGACTTCCCAATCCAGGATGTTCCTACAGTGTTGTTCAAACTTGGCCAGAGTGCAACCCGAGGCCCCATTAGTAAGCCCCGTGGAAATGCCAGTCATCTTAGCTGGAGATGTCCGAATACAAGCTTCATCTTTTTCCCCCTGGCAGAATCAATAAATTTGCATGATGCATATTAAATGTTTAATTAAAGCCCAGTGCTAAAGCATTTTCAGGAAGTTATAAAAACCCTATGGAGGAGGTCTGGCAGCCAGGGGTGCTTGTACGTGTATCAGGCATGCCCCCGTCCATCAGATAGCAGGTTCCATCTTCGTCCAGTTTCTTTCTGGTCCCTGGGTTGTTTTGTAGGTATTACAGCTGCTAATAATGATTTGGTGATGCTCAGATGACAACTAAGATTACAGACGTTTGAGCCGTTAAGGGCATTACCACAAAATCCCCTCCAGCCAGAACCCACGCGGGTGTCCACCCCTTTGGCCCTCTCTCCAGTGGGAAGGGAGCTGGGCCCACAAGCACAGAGCCTGTGTTGAAGGAACCTGAAGATCCCAAGAGCAATTTGAAGTTTAAAGGGAAAAGTGTTTGGAGACAGAGTTTTTCTCTTTTGGTTCTAATTGCCACAAGGATTTCCTGGGGCCTCAGAGCTGGATGTGTTCTAAGAGAAGCCAGGCTCAGACAACACACTCCGGGTGCCCCTACACTGCAGGATGAACCCTCACTTAGTGGTTGTATTCACTGAATCCTCACTTCATGTGGATTGATGGAGTTCATATCAGAATGTCCCCTTGCTATTGGAGCTTCTCCTCGCTGATTCCTTATCCCCTCCGAAACAGGAACTCTTAACTGCATTGCCCATTTTTCCTTTTTGCTCACCCATTCATGCTTTCATTCACTCACTCATTTATTCCACAAAAGTCTATTTAGACCCTTTTATATATTGCTCACTGCATTTGTCCCAGAAGTTGACCTTGATCAATCATCTACTGAATGAATTTCTGTTCTACCTGATTTCCACGCACCATCTTCTCAAACCTCCATGAGTCCTTTGAAAGTAGAGGGTTTTCTTCAGTTGGAAGGAGAAGGGAAAGTTAGACTCAAAGCACAAGAGGGATTTGACCTGATACTGCTGACTTGAAGATGCAGGGGGCATGTGGCAAGGAATGTGGGTGATCTCCAGAAGCTGAGTGGCCCCCACCTGAAAGCCAGCAAGAAAATGAGGTCCTCAATCCTATAGTTCCAGAGAAATTAATTCTTCCAACAGTCTGAATGAGTTGGAGGTAGATTCTTCCCCAATGACTCCAGTGAGGAGCTCAGCCTAGTTGGTACCTTGATTTTGCCTTATATAAGCCCCTCTACGTAGACGCCAGCTGAGCCCACTAGGACTTCTTTTTTTTTTTTTTTTAAAGATTTTCTTTATTTATTTGACAGAGATAGAGACAGCCAGCGAGAGAGGGAACACAAGCGGGGGAGTGGGAGAGGAAGAAGCAGGCTCATAGCGGAGGAGCCTGATGTGGGGCTCGATCCCATAACGCCAGGATCATGCCCTGAGCCGAAGGCAGACGCTTAACCGCTGTGCCACCCAGGCGCCCCCCACTAGGACTTCTGACCAACAAAACCATGATACAATAGATGGGCATGGTTTTAAGCTGCTAAATTTGTGGTGTTTGTTATGCAGCAATTGAAAACTATTATAATTCCAAGAGACTTACTTTATTCTCATGGTAAGCCAGTAAGCCGCATGTTATTCTTCTGGTTATAGGTCAAGGGACTGAAATACAGAGACGATAAGATGCCTATTCAAGCCCACACAACTTGCCAGGTGGGTAGAGAGATATTCAAACCAAGGTCTTCTGACTACAATTCTGATGTACTTTTACCTGTCTACCTGGTCTCTGTCTAGTGGGCCTCCAAAATCCCCGTGGCCCATGTAACTGTGCTCACTCTCTCTAACCCTCTGGCATTGTGGATGAGGGACATGAGATGTTGGAATGAGACGGGCACAGTGACTGTCCCATAGAGAACCCCAGTGTGAATGAGCAGCCCGTTGGGCCCAAAACAAGATGAGTCAGCTGGACCACATAGGCACGGGGCCATAAGAAGGGGGAGGGGTGAGGGAATGGAGGCATCATCACAGGAGAGAAAACGAAGAAGATATAACATCAGGATGTTGGGAGCTTTGTAGTCAGGGTTGCACCCCCAAAGGGCCAAAGTGACGGCAGGCATGATAAAGTGACACACCCCCCCTCACATCTTCGGGAGAGCTGTCCTCTGGCAGCTGTCATTCAGTGCATTTGCACATCCCCTCCTGCCCCATCCACCTGGCTGCCTTCCTCACCCATCTGTCTTTGGGGTCAGAGGCCGCACACCAAGGCACTTTTCCGTGATGCTTACGGAACCGCTGCTCGCCAGACCCTCACCTTTTGGAGGCAGATGTCACAGCATTTTTAAAGAAAGATTATGCCAAAGAAAAATGACCAGGATTCAATAGTTCGACTTCTTTCACATTTTTGTAAATCATACTTATTGCTTATGACAGTAGGCTATGTTCATCATAGAAATTTGGAGAATACAAACAAGGAGAAAGAAGAAAGTGAAGACAAGTGCTTAGAAACAGTTGTTGTCAATAGTATTTTCCTTGAAGTTATTTTTTTTTGTAATGAATATATGAAAATACATACACAGATGTACAAACGTATAACTAAAGAATGTCTTTAACAGACTTGGGATCAGATTGAACCTACATTTTGTATCTAACTTTTCAGCTCATAATCTACTGCCCATGCTTTCCTAGGCCACTGAGCACAGCTTTGTCGGCCACATAACATTTAATTATGTGATTATAAAAAAATGATTATTTTGCTTATTTGGGACATTACACCCTTTTCAATTTTTCAGTCATGTCCATACTGATTTCTATCCTTGTACATAATTGCTGAATATCTGTTAGTTTACCTAAGATAAATATAAAAAATTAGGGTCACTAGGCTGTAGTGGCTCATTTTTATGTGTCAACTTCAGTGGGCTATGGGGTGCGGGGATTAAACATTATTTCTGGGCGTGTCCTGAGGATGTTTCCAGAGGAGATTAGCATTTGAATGTGAGGGTTCAGTACAGTAGTAGATGGTCCTCCTCAGCGTGGGTGGGCATCATCCAACCCATGGAGGGTCTGAATAGAACAAAAGGCAGATGAAGGAGGATCTCATCCCCCTGCCCCCCCCCCGCCTTTTTTCTGTCTTGTTATGTGAGCTGGGACATCCCATCTCATCTTCTGCCCTCAGACTGGGATTTACACAATCAGCAGCCTGGGTTTTTGGGCCTTTGGACTCAGGCTGAATTATGTCACCAGTTTTCCTGCATCTCCAGCTTACAGAGGCCAGACTGAGGGACTTCCCAGCCTCCATAATCATATGACCAATTCCTTAGAGTGAAACCACTTTCACATACACACATACTGAGATATATATATATATATATATATATATATATATATATTATATATACTGATACATATATCAGTATTATCACTACACACACACACACACGCAAGGTGTATATCTATATCTATATCTATATCTATATATATATGCATCATATATTCAACATTATCTAATAGGATATATAGAGACGGAATATGTAGGACAGTTATGTACAGTGTCTTTGTGTGTATATGTATATCTTTCTCTCTCTTTCTCTCTCTCTCTCTCCTGTTGATTCTGTTTCTCTGGTGAATACTGGCTCATACACAGACTAAAAGGTATACATATTTCAGGGCTCCGATATGACTAAGTATTTTTTTAAAGATTTTATTTATTTATATTTGAGAGAGAGAGCACATGATGGGGGGCAGGGGAGGGGCAGAGGGATAGGGAGAAAGAGAGAATCTAAAGCAGGCTCTATACCCAGTGCACAGCCTGACTAGGGGCTGGATCACTGAGCCAAAACCAAGAGTCAGATGCTCAACCGACTGAGCCACTCAGGTGCCCCATGATAAAGTATTTTCTAGAAAAGTTGTGTCTGTTGTTCGACATTGTTACTAATATAATGTGTTACACAGTTTTTAAAAATTGACATCAATTTGAAGGACAGTATCTCTCCTGAACAACACTCTAACAGCCTGCCCTGGTTTTCCCCTTGACACACAAACGACCCTGCCCCCCTTTCAGTGGCATCCCTCAAATGTCTCCAAGGAGCAAAAGTGAACTAATCAGACAACCGTTTATGTATCTACGTTTGCTTATCTATAAAGATGCCCATATGCATGTCCATCTAGTTGAAAATAAGCGTATTGGATGAAGGTCAAATGCTAAATACTGTCTACTTCAAAAGAAGAAAAATAAAGGGCAGGTTTTTTGCGGGGGGGCTCTGTTTAAATTTCTATCAATTATTTTTTTTAAAAAAATTGTCCATAAGCTCCTATTCTTGATTCACAGAACAACAGTCTTATTTAGTTGCATGTCTTTGGTGAAGCCCAATGAAGGAACACAAAATGCACTCAGGAGGTACCATGTCCTAGACTTCCTGGGAGGCCCCTGGGGTATATTCTTTCTTTGAAGGTATCCCTTTCTACATTTCTAACAACATGGAGAAATCGGCATCAGTGTTGAGAAACTTGCCAAGGAACTGCAGTGACCACGGAGAGATCTGAACCCGAGTCTTTCTGCACTGTCACCGTGGTATCCTGTCCCCAGGCCTCCTGGGCAGGTCCGAAAGCGGATCCCTGCCCCAGGAAGCCACCTGCAGGGCACGCTGCACACTGGGCTGGGCTAGCAGCTTTCCCTGCTTGCTGACTTCGAATCCCACCATGTGCACCATGTGCACCCAGTGCCTGTCACAGCCTCTGCTCTTAGGGATCTGCAAACAGAGACACTGCCTGAAAAGACCCCCAGCTCTGGCACTACCCAGGGGAGCAGGGCATTGGTGGGGGTGGCTTCCAAGTCTCCTTCCATCTCCAGGTTCCCCAGAGGCAATTTCAATGTGTCTGGCCGTGCAAAACCTCTCCAGGGAGTGACACCTGTCCACAGAGGTTTACAGCTGGGCCTACGCATGACCACGAGTGAGTCACAAGCGAAAAATGGAGACATCTCTCCTGGCTGCTGGGCTCTGGGTCCCCTAACCACATTTATGTTTCTATGTATGTTTGGGATGATTCAGCGGAAACTTCTGGTCAAACGGATCACCATAGCAACTTTCAATAGACATCCAGCATGCAAATTAGAGAGTGCAAATGGGCCACTTTCTCAATGGCCCCAAACCATCACCCTCTGAACCCTCCCAGGATCGAGCACTAGGCACTTTGAAGGTTTCACGCAGAGTTCGTTTACACGCAGGTGGGCACCTGGCTGGGTTGGCTGGCACCTTCAGATGCTAAAACGAAAAAAACAAAGTCCTGTGGGTGATAGTCTGGATTCTTCTCACAGGGAAGGCATCCAGAGTGAAACTGGGGAATGGGTTCACATTTTCTTCATGTCATTCATAAACCTCAGGTTACTGGCCGAATTATGCAAACTCTCTGAACTTCAGGGTTTTCACCACTAAATTGGGGATTAAAAATGTTTGCTTCACAGAGATGTGATGTGTCTGATATAGTGATTAGAAAGTGCTTTGCATATGGTAGTTACTTCTCCATAAATGGTAGTTACTGGTGATGTTTTCTTTGGATCTTCCAAAGCTATTTTCCTTCCTTTAGGCCTCAATCTTTAATTGAATACCAGTTATGTGAAAAATGTGCGTTGATATCTAAGAATATAAATGCCAACATGGCATCTGCTGTCAAGGAGTTCCAGGAGGTGCTGAGAAGAAGTTGGGAGGGGTTGTAGGCATTAGGCAGGGCTAGGGTGAATCCAGTTCAGATTAATCCTGATGGAGTTTTCTCACTTAAAACAAGTCTTACAGTACACAGATTTCAACTTATAAAGCTGATGAGGTGTTAAAGGAGAGTAGGTTTTTTTTTTTTTTTAAATGTTTTATTTATTTATTCGACAGAGATAGAGACAGCCAGCGAGAGAAGGAACACAAGCAGGGGTAAAGGGAGAGGAAGAAGCAGGCTCATAGCAGAGGAGCCTGACGTGGGGCTCGATCCCATAACGCCGGGATCACGCCCTGAGCCGAAGGCAGACGCTTAACCGCTGTGCCACCCAGGCGCCCCGAGAGTAGGCTATTTTATCAACACTATTCATTGTGTCATTCACTACAAGCAACCGAATAACCACTTAACCTGGCTTCAACCACTTAACATTCCCTACACCACCCACCCCCCAACTCACCACCACACAGAGTTCAGGTAGTTGTTTGCTTAAATTAGTTTAGTGGCCTAATAATATCAAGCTCAGCATCTCCGCAACTCTCCTGTGTTTTCCTTGTCTCTGCTACCTCATCTTCCCAGGGTAGCTGCTGAAGTTTCAGCCATCGTGTCTGTATTCCAAGATGGGGGGGGGGAAATGAAAAATTGATGGTGCCATGGAAATA
Organism: Ailuropoda melanoleuca; assembly: GCF_002007445.2. Lineage (NCBI taxonomy): Eukaryota > Metazoa > Chordata > Mammalia > Carnivora > Ursidae > Ailuropoda > Ailuropoda melanoleuca. The sequence continues at coordinate 73,409,645 of NC_048229.1, forward strand.
TTTATGTCTTATTGGTGAGGACTGAGTCACATGGCCATTCCTACCTGCAAGAGGATCCGGGAAAGTAGTGTTTTTTTGTTTGTTTTTAGCTTTACCAACGTCTATAGTAGACACAGATAAGGACAAAGAAGTTATGACAGTCAACTTCCAGTGTTTGGCACTCTCCCCTTAGATTCACTTATTTTAGGACTATCCACTTAAGTATGACCTGACTCTGCACAATTGTTATATAATTCCACAATCTGACACAATAACTCGGCCACTAAGTTTCACTGTAAATGTGAGTGGCCACCTTCTGCCAGCCTCCTAGAAGCCCTAGAAGAATGGTTTTTGTCTTCCTTCAAAAATCACAAGGAAAATAGTAGCTGCAGTTTGGCCATCGTTTCATAAGCTCTCAGGTGCCTGGCACTGGGATAGATCTAGCCGAGAAATAGAGTACTATGCAAAAGCCCGAATTTCAGGCCCAAAGAACTCCTAGTCTAGCTGGGGAGGCTACGATTACACCAACAAAACAAAACCACATGCCTTGGTTTATTGCAAAGTGATTTTTTTTTTTTTTTGAGAGAAAGGAGAGAGAAAATGAGTGGGGGAAGGAGCAGAGGGAGAGGGAGAGAATCTTAAGCAGTTTCCACTGCTGGAGCCTGATGCAGGGCTTGATCTCACGACCCTGAGCTCACAACCTGAGCTGAAAGCAAGACTCAGATGCTTAAACAAATGAGCTACCCAACTGCCCCTGCAAGGTGAGTTTTAAATCGCCTTCATATATCCTTCGAATCCTTCAAGGGCCTGATGAGGAACTAGACTCGGGATGTCATCTTGATTTCACTGAGGACCCCCAAGGAGGAAGCATGTATGTGACCCAAAGTTACAGGGTAAGAAAACAGCTTTGGTCCAATGCCGGGCTCTTGGTCTAATGCTCTGCCTTTATGAAGAGCTTGGCTCCAATTTAGGGGTCTAAAGTGGGTGAGTGGGTGGGGGGGAGCAAGGCCTGAGGAGGTGCTTATCTCCCCAGCTTGTTTCTCCCAGGAAAACGCTAAAAGTCAATCACGTTCTTCTGTATGAGCCCTGACTGGGTCCAAGGGGAGAAGTAAAAAGTGACAAGACTCTAGTCCACGTAGATCTCGGGGCACCACAGGAGAAGCACCTTCCTGAGATTCTGTTTGGTCCAAAAACCCGTATCCCTTGAGTCTTGGCAGGAAGAAGCTGACATGGCTAAGGCAAAAGGAGATCTAATAAAGGGAGTGTTTATAGAGCACAGGGGCACAGGGCTTAGGACATCCTAACGGGAAAGTACAGCTTCCTGGGGCTACTTTCTTCGGCAGAATACCACTTCCTGCTGGGGAAGGCATAAGGAAAGGAATGGATCCAAACTCAGAGAGAAAGTGAGATGAAAGAGACAGTGAGCTGGTTGTATAGACAGTGCAAACCGAATCTAGCGGTAACCTTCAGTCAAGGGACTCAACTAGCTCACAGTGATGGCACAGGGAGGGAGGCAAGAGACAGTTCTCTCCCTCCCTCACAGGTGCCTCCAGTGCTACTTAGAGAGTTGACCCAAGTGGAAGCCAGTGGGCCTGGGGAGTCCATTCATGCATCTGTGTAGATCTGCCTCCTGGAGCACTGAGCTGCATAGAAAAAGGTGGAGAATGGATCTGGGGAGGGGAGGGGGAGCACACACACACAAAAGACACCCAGCACAAAATTGAAGGAGGGAAAAGAAGCTGCTAACATACCCCCAGTCCTTTATGCTGTTAAAATTATCTCCACCAGGGACTGTTCTAGAAGTTTCCAAAGAGCACTTGAAGATGGGGCTCACACATAGGACAAAGCCCCTTTGCCATGGTAGGCTCTGCCTTTATACACAGTGCCTCATTGCCTGCCAGTCTTCACAACCCTACCCATGCTCTACATTTCACAACAGAGGATCAGAAGTACTCTCAATTATGGGCACCTGGGTGGCTCCATTGGATTAAGTGTTTGACTCTTGATCTTGGCTCAGGCCTCACAGATCTTAGGGCTGTGAGTTGAGGCCCTGCACTGGACTCCACACTGGGCATGGAGCCTATGGAAGGAAGGAAGGATGGAAGGATGGAAGGAAAGGAAGGAAGGAAAAAAAAAGAAGACCGGCCCTCAGTTGTTTCCTCTTAAATATCCTCCGGAGAGTCTCACTGTGGTGATGAAAACCCAGTGCTGGTTTTGTCATTGTATCCTTTTCACCAGCAAATTATATGATCTAAATTTCAAGAATATAAATTTCCATAAGGGACTTGGGTGGAATGAATGGGGGGAGGTGGTATCTATACACTGTCTTTAGGCAGTCCAAATCCCAAATGGTATTGCAACAAGAAACCATCTGATTTGCAGACAGTCAGTAGTTACTTAAAACAAATGGCTGGTAACAAAAGGGAAGGGAAAGCGTTTATACATACCAATTATTTATGGATATATTATGTGTACATTCATTTAATGATGTGTTTGCTCAGTTGACCAATCAACTCTGTCAAAACAGAGGCTACAGTCGCCATATCCATAGGTTAATTTGTTTCTTTCAAGGTAAGAATGAAGTGATACTAGGAGCTTCTGTGCCATTCTCTGGAACCGCTCCTACCCTGAGGACGAGGTGTCATTTCTGGTGGCTTGGGAAATGTGTTGCTGGGAGTGGTCTGGTGTATTCTGGTGCCACTTGAGGCTCTGCTTTTCAGAAGATCACTAACAATCCTGATACCAAGTTTCAGATTTGGCAAGAGGCACATAAAAATATTCTCAAGGTGTAGTGTTAGAAAAAAAAAAAAAAAGCAAACATAAAACACAACACCCAGGCTTCAAGGGAGATCAGCCTTGCCTCTCCCAACTTGCTTTCACAGACATAAAAAGGGTGGGACATGGCCTGGGATTCTCTGGGAGCAGGCGTTGTCTCTGGCATGAGAAGTGGGCCACCAGATAGCATCACTAGACATTACCATGGCGGCAGAGAACTTCATGGGGTGTTCACATGTGGCCCGATAGAAAGATGGAAACAAGTCAAATAATTTTGACAAATCAGGTTTCAATCCTCCCTCCCTCCTTGTCAGCACCATCCTGAGAGAGAGAAAGACAGAGAGACAGAAAGACACAGAGATAGAGAAACAAAGAGATTAATCAGGAGAAGACACAGACACAGAAGGACAGAGATGGAGAGACAGTGAGGCAGAAGGAGAGCCCTGTTTATAAGAAGTCATTTTCAGACTGGGACATACCAGCAAACTGAGAGAGGACATTCTATGGGAATTAGTTCACGCATTCTGCAGACATTCACTGAGCACTTCCTTTTGTCAGACCCACACTTAATGCCAGTGCCTGCCCTTTGGGAGGTTTCAAGGCAGATGGGTAGACAGACAAGCAAACCTAGAATCACAACAGGGAGTAAGATTGCTTGGGATGGACAGAAGCACAGGATGGCCCGGGACTGGCACCACACTGCATTATAGGCAGTATGACACAGGCTCAAGGTACCAGCAAAGCAGCGACTTCCCTCTCTTTACCCCCCAAAATATTTCTGTGGACCTCCATTTAGAACACAAATTGAAGTCATTATTGCCTGAAAAGCTGAAATTTCTTCGACCTCCTTGATTCTCTTCCAGTCTAGTATGTTTTCCAATTTTTAATTGCATGTAGGGTTCTTATCATCTTTCATCTTCCAGTTCTTAGAGCTTCTAAAAGGCTGAATCCAGCCATATTTGGAAGCAAAGACCCACCCCCAAACCTGGGGCTTGGGGATGGTTCTAAGTGAGGGTGATGCCTGAAACGAGCACCTCATACTTCAAAACCAAACAGAGAAGGGGCAAGTCAAGCGAAAGGACCAGGAAATGGCGGTGCTGGATGTTGGTGTCCTTGACTGACAGCCCTAGGGGGTCCAAGCCATCTCTTCCTGTGCCACATCCAAGTCCCTGCCGGGATGGGAGGTGACAGCTAATGGCCGTGGGCCTGTTGAGTGTTGGATTCAGACAGCATCATGGAGCACTCAGTACAAAATCTGGCTAAGAGTGAAGGCCCCACAAATGTCACGATAGTTTTTGTTGGTCTCATCTTCTTACTAAAGATGCTTCTGTCTTGGAACTTAGATTTTTGGTGTTCCTGCCCCACATCCTAGGAGGAGGAAGCATGGTGCTGCCAGTTTTCCCAAGCTGCCAGTTTTCCCAAGCTCAAACACCAATTCACTGACCAGGCATTCAGGGAAATGCCTACTCCGTGCAGGGCACTGGGTCCCAGAGCAGAGACACACTGTGGGCCTCGCCTGGCGTTGGGCCTTCTGCCTCCAGAGTCAGCCAGTCAGGCAGAAGAACCATACGGGGTTTGCTTCGGACACGCGGCAAGGCCTCGGAGAAGACGTATGGGAGAAATTTACTAGAGACCCAGAGCTCACACAGAGAATGAATCCCACGGCCGTCTAGCTACCCCAAAATAAAAATGCCTACCATGAAAGTCTCTCAAATGAATCTTCATCCTGGAGCCGGGACATCATATTTTTCCATTTGCAAAAGTTGTCGTCAGGAGCCTAAGTGCTGTTGCTGACGGCATACCAAGGGGATGCTGGGAAGTCAGAGCAGGAAAAGTCACATTTATTGAGTGTCTACTACGAGCCAAGTCCTGGGATTTTACATGCGTGACTGACTCTTGTCTCCTTAATTCTGGGTAATTGGTGGAATTACTGCTCCAAATTATGGACGACAAAGCTGATGCCAAAAGAGGTTAATTTTCTTCCTGGACATTGTGGAGCAGATAAGTGCCCCTGTTAGAATTTAGCTCTCCTCAGTTTTATCTAGACTTTTCCTTTTCATTCTATTTAATGCAAAATTGGGCCAGGAAAATGCCAAGGACTTCAGCCAAAGGACCTCTAAGAAACCACATCAGGGAAGGGGACCTGTGCTGCCTACACACATTCGCTGCTTTCCATGGGTTTTCAATGGACTCTCTGTTATCCTGGGGAGAATTCTAGGTATGGTTGCAATCAGATAGGTCTCAGACTTCACCCGTGTGGGCCTGGGGTTCATAGAAAGAGCTGAGGTTCTTTAGGACACGGGGTGGATTCCAATAGCCAGGTGGGATTGGCCAGAGCACAGCTGGAGCCCAGTAGGTGTTTGCTAGGCAAATGGTATTGTGAGGTCTACTTAGAAGTTTCCAGAGTATGGCAACAGTGAGATATATGCCTAGAACATCATTACCTCTTTCTGGACCCTGCAGACCCAGCCAGATAGCCTGAGAAGGAAACCAGCCTGTGTTCAGAGTAAATAGTTAACTCTTCTGAGCTGGAAGAAATGATTATTCAAAAGTTGGTCCCCGCATACAAATGCAAATGACATCCCGAGACACATGAATGCTAATTTCTCCAACGAAGTCTGTAGACAAATGCTAGTCATTAGAAACATTTCCGCGCATTTATATTAGGCCATCCTCTGAAAGACTTTTCAGACAAATATGTCATCAAGATATTCAAAACCATGTAATCTTACCCAAAGTTTCATCTATCAACATACAGTTTTCATCTCTTGCAGCTGTGTGTCGATGCTTGGGGAGATTACTCAGCTGATACCGCGGAGCCGGGGAGGGGCCCAAGAAGTCTCGGGGTCCATAGAGCACCAGGCGGGAGACTCTGGGCTTTGAGGCAGCCTAGGCCTTTGAGCCACAAGTGGGAGATGAAAGGCGGGCGAGGGGTGACCTTTAACAGGTTACAGAAGAGGTGTTCAGGGCCGGCTCCTTCTGCGCATCTCTCCACCAGCCCTTCATACACAAGTGCTTCCAGGATGGCAGATTGGAGTGAATCGCAGAAGGGTGGCAAGTCAGGAATTCCTCTTTGCCACCTCCTGCAAGGCAAAGCCTCAGAGCTGCACACTGCTCCCGGGAAGGCCAAAGGTGAGAGAGACTTCTGGGAAGTGACAGGATTTCCAAACACAAAACAGAAGGGCCAGCTTTAAGGTCTCTTCTCTCTCCTCCCTTGCCTTCCCTTTTCTCCTTGGGAAGGGTGTGTGCTGAAGACAGTGCCCAGAGGGAGTCTTTATGCTATCTCTAGGGCTGCAAAAATTACTGTTATTTGATTGTTTCCTGAGGGACCATTTGTATTTGGACCACTTTATTTATGGTGTGAATGGATGGTGGCTTTTGGCAGTGATGGAAGAATATTTTTCTTAATTAATTAATTATGTAACAAAGTAAAGCTATTCAATAAGTTATCAATATATTAGTCCCCTCATTCATCAATAGGCACATCCATCCATCCATCTGCCCTTTCATCCATCCATCCGTCCATCCGTTCATCCTTTATCCACTGATAACAAGGTCTGAAGAACCCAAGAATATGGCACTGCTACTATTCTAGTGCCATGGTTGGAGACACAGAGGCATAGAGAGGTTAAATAATTGGACCAAGACTATCCGACTAATGAGGGATAGTGCTGAGACTGAGTTGTCTATTATCTGGTTCACTCCATTTGATCCATGGACAACCATTTCTTGAATGCCTGCCTTGTCCATGCTCCCATCCCAGTACAACAGGAAGGTGAAGCTCTCTGACTTACCCTGCCCTCAAGGAGTTCATATTCTTAAATCAGATCCACGTGCCAGAGAGTGGATGGATGAGAGCTGTGTGCCGTGGAAAGGTGTGGCCCAAATGCAATGGTGGCTGTAAGCTGGTGCAAAATTCTACCAGCCAAGGTGCCAGGAGTGCAACTGGCATTGTCAGGGGGTGACTGAAGGTCATAGGTCTCACCATCCAGCTTCCATGGGGATGCTGTCTGAAGGATACCTTTGTTTATGAATGTATTAACTGCAAATCTTATTCTAACAGCTGCTGCTTTGAAGAGGACTCAAGAAAGGATAGACTGGGGGTAAGACCCAATCTCTCTGCAGATGGGTTTGTGATAGCTACACTGGATCCTTCATTTAGAGCTGAGCACATTATCTGTAACTGTTGACTTGTGGATGTCTCTGTAAAGGATCACTGAATTGTAGGGGACATACTAGTGGAAGAAACAGCTTGTGCAAAGGCACATGGGTGTGAATGATGATGGGATAATAGAGCAAGTGGTTATGCTGGTGAGGTACAGGTAAGGTGATGGGGTGGCTAATGCAGGGGCATGGCGATACCTGGACAGTTAAATGAGGCCTGATGGTAAAGCATCCTCTGTGCTAGCTGAAGATTTTGACCTTAGGAAAGCCACAGAGGTATTTGGGTTAGGTAAATATATATCCAGATTCGTGCTTTAGAAAGAACATGTGGCAGCAGATGGGCAAGTCTGGAGGTAGGAGCAGAGCACTAGTTAGTGGATTCTTGCAGTAGTTCCAGTGAGGGCCTAACCTGGAGCGGAAATTGGACAGAGGCAGAAGGTTCTCCTAATGTTTGAAAAGTAGAATGGAAAAGATGTGTGATTAATAGAATATTGAATGAAGGAGAGAGAAGAACTAAGCTCAGCTGTCAGGCCTCCAGCTTGGAGCCTGAGTGGGTAAATTTTTTTTTTTTTTTTAAACCAGATAGGGACCATGAGAAAGGAACCAGCTTTGAAGACTGAGAGGTGCTAACGGGCTATCCTGATAGAGAGGTCTAGTAGGCAGTTGAAAATCTGGCTCCAGAATTCAGAAGACAAACTACTGTTTAGCAATAGAAATTGGTCATCAGCATAAAGACGGGGGGGGCACATTGGTCATACGTGCCCCTAAACACCACGTCTACATCCAGAGCAGGCATCACTAATCAATCATGGGATTCTTTTTCCTTTGAGCCTGGATGCTTATGGACCATAATTCAGGCAGCCGTGGCCCATAGGTTGGAGGTGACATGAAAATTGAAATCTTGATGGCTATCACAGAGGTGATGACAGAAGCCATGGAGGAATTGGGGCTGGCTGTGTGGACAGTGAGTTGGGAGATGCGTGCAGGCTCCACGTCTAGCTGTAGTGTAAACGGCATCAGCTTTGATGAAAGATGACCTGGATTCAAATCCCATTGTCACCACTGACTGGCTGTGTTAACTTTAGAGATTTACCTAAACTCCCTATGTCTTAATTTTTTATCTGTAAGATGTGAATTAACGAAAGTATTTCACAGAACGCGGGATAGCATTACGGTCATATAGACTGTTGAGAACAACACATACAGAATGCTCAACAAATATTCTTTGGGTATAATAAAGAAAGCAAAGGAACCTGTAAAGAGATCAGGAAGGGCTCTGCAGACATTCTCCAGAGAACATCTCACTGCTTCCAATCACAGAGCAGCTGGCATTTGGGAAGAATACTAAACTGTTTATTTCTCAAACTCAAGGCCTTAAGTAATATGGCTTGTGCTTTCCATGGGAGTCCTGGTCCCCACTTCAACCAGTACGGTTTGGGGTTCGAATTTATGTATTTATGAGACTGGCAAGTTTCCTGCTCAGATTTCTAACGTGTAACAGCTCCTCCGTACGGAGTGTGGCAGAAGAGGGGGGTGCTTTGATTTAGCACAGCGGCCATGGGACCTGAACTTCCTCCGTTTCACCGAGAATGGCTGGTGGACAGGTGTTCAGCCGTGGCCCAAGAGGAAGATGAATAGCAGTTCAATTCTTTCCGATCAAGAGGTCACTTTTATTTTAGGTTGCCAAGTGTGTGTTGCCTGAGAGAAACCTTGCGGCATGTCTAGAAAAGCAGTTAAAAATAAATACATACAATTTATATATTTGCCTGGTTTGCTATTTCTCAATCATTGTCCTCAATCTAAAGGCAATTATGGTCTTTCGGGTGTAGTACAGCATATAAAGTATTTAACAAAGTGCCCTCAAATTTATGTAGCAAGTATCATATTTATCTGGGTAAATAAAAGATTATGTTTTCTGAACTGTGTCTCTGCCTGCTCTGCCAGCTTGTGATAATCTTTGCCAAGAGGCTGGAACCACTTTATATGGGCTCTATAACCACAGAGTGTGTGTGTGTGTGTGTGTGTGTGTGTGTGTGTGTGTGTGTGTTGGGTGGGGCTGGTGGGGGTGGTCTTTTAATGTTATTTTTCACTACAAATGTGATGGTAAAGTATATTACCCTCAAAGCAAAGGATCACGTAGTTTCTTGGCCTAAACACAGAAGTTCTGGTGACCTTGTGGTGAGGCCATCAAGCCCTCAAGTTGTGACAAATCAACAAATGCCAAGTGGCTCAAAGGCTGGTTGATATTTCCGGTACAGTCTGGGTCCCAGCAATCGGCTGTTGGGTTTGGTTTATTTTCTCAGAACACTGAGTCAAAGACATGTTTCTGGTGTTCACTTCTCATTTCCTGCTGGTGTGTTGGTGAGTATGTGTGTCTGTTTGTGGGAGCATTAGTGTATTTGCTTTTGTGCTTGATGGTGTGCATGTTTGCATATCGGTGGGAGGAGAGAAGAGGTCAGAAAGACAAAGAGGGAGAAATAAGAGAGGGTGAGGAAGAGAGGAAGGAAGGTCACAGTGCTCTTGTAAGAAGGTGATTGCCTGGATTTATTCCTTCTTTCATTTATGGCCCGGGATTTTGTGGCTGGCTCTGTTTTAGGTTCTGGGACTACGACAGTCACCTGGAGGGATAGTCCCTGTTCTCATAGGCTCACCATCCAGGGGGAACACTGAGAATGAATGATTACATAAGGTAATTTCAGATAAATTGGCCAGTCCAGTTATGGATTAAAATACTGCCTTGCTTCTCAGCAGGGTTGACTTTGCCACAGCCCAGTGGCATCTCTCATCCCTGGATAGTCCTTTCCAGGGGAGGTCGTCTCTGGAATATATTCCCTTTTCTCTGGACAGACAGGGTTCTACTCCTCCTTAGACCACACCATCTCATTTGAAGGTGGTTTACTTAATTTCCCCCTATGTCAGTGGTCCTCAGCAGGGCATAATTGTGCCCCTCAGGGGGACATTAAGCAATGTGTCTGGAGGCATTTTTAGTCATGATGACTGGGGGATGAACGTCCTACGATGCCCAGAGCAGCCTCCACCAAAGCAGGATGAAGCCCCAAATGCCAGAGGGGCCGAGAAATTGCTTTGCATGTTTATTTTCTCTCTCCTCCACACTTGCTCTCTCTTGCATCCATAATATGCAACACTGTGGGGATGTTCAATAAATATTTGCTGTCCAGCACGCCTTAGTCATGCTCAATACACAACAGATGGTAAAAAATGTTTGCTGAGTGAATACCTGATAAGCTCTGTGACTTAATGGCATGTGACTTTGGTGAGCCATCCAACCTTTGTGAGCGTCAACAAGCTCCACTCAACGAAGGAGGATCAGACACAGATGTCCGTAGTGTCAAGGTCAAGAGACCCTGACTGAAAGAAAGTTGGAGGCTGAGCTGACGCACCCATAGGACTGGAGCTTGTGAGGGTGTAATTATGTGTGTATGGTTGTGGGATTTGCCAGGAAGCCCACACTAACCTTTTGGGAAGATTCCTCACTATGACCGTCGGTCTCTTTCCCCAGGAAAACTGCCTCCTGGACAGTGAGTTTGGAATCCGCACAGCCTCTGCTGGGGGCCTACCAGCAAAAGCTTGCCGAGCCCAGGGGTTGGGACCCTCAGGATGCCAACATCTTATGAATCTGGGGCTCACCCTGCTGCCATGTGTCCCCAGAAAACCTCAGCCACCCAATCCCTTCCTGTCCAAGAACATTTGTTAACAACCCGCTTCCTAAAAACATACAGTATCTGGCTGAAATTACTGTGCCTGTAAATCCTGCCCCACCACCGTTTCTGGGTGGGAATTCACTCATCAATCCCCCGTGAGCAGAAGAGAGGCTCACTACCTGAATGAGCTTACTACCACTGCTGTCTGAGGCAAGAGTTTTGGGGAAGGAAAATAGAAATGAAATATATGGGAAATCTGAGACATTGTTTCAAAACAACGGTTTTTTTAGGGTGTTTGATTTACTATTCAACTGTGCACAGCTGCTGTTTGGAAAATAGGATACATGCCAAGCTGAGAGAGCTGGTGGAGAGGGTTGGGGAGAGCGGGGACAAAAGAACCAACAGTGGTGTTTGCACACTTCACGTGTTAACTCGACTTTAACACAAATCCGGGTGGCTGACCCTTCCCGAGAAGCCACTGGCTGGCACCTCACTCTTGCTATTCATCTGTCCTCTTTGTCTTAATTAAAGAGATTTAGGGGGCTGCCCTGCCCTCAAAGTGCACATTTTTCATCAGTGCTTCGACAATCACTGCCTCCTTTTCTCCTACTTTCTTCACCCTTGGCATCGAGACACCCACACGTGGACTTGGAAGGGTTTTTCTTAAGTTGAGGTAAAATCGACATCACCTTAAAGTATCCATTTTAAAGTGCACGGTTCAGTGGCATTTAGTACATTCGCTGTGTTGTGCAACCATCAGCTCTGTCTAGTTCCAGAACATTGTCATCACCCCAAAAGAAACTCTGTTCTTATGAAGCAGGAGCTCCTCATTCCCTCTGGTCCTCAGCTGCTTTCTGACTTAATGGGTTGACCCATTCTGGATATTTCATCTAAATGGAATCACGTAGTTTGTGACCTTTGGTGTCTGGCCTCTTTCTCTGAGCATCGTTTTTGAGGTGCATCCACATTGTAGCACACGGCAGAAATCCATTTCCTTTTTATGGCTGAATACTATTCCATTGTATGGATGTACTTTATTTACTTCATCCATGGATGGAAACTGGGTTGCTTCTACCTTTGGGGTATTATAAATAGTGCTTAATGGATATTCGTGTATGAGTATTTAACTGAAGACCTATCTTCAGTTCTTCTCAAGATACACCTAGAAATGGAATTGCTGGCTCATAATGGTAACTCTGCATTTAACTTTTTGAAAAATCGATAATTTTTTAAGGCTCTCATTTCACAACCATTCTAATCAGCTACTATGTCTCCTATCCAAGACGAGCTCAGAGTTGAGCGTGGGCCACCTCCTGAGCCAGTGTTGGCTCTCTGCCTGGGACTGAGAAGGCTTCAGCCAGGCAGATAACCCCATGGAGCCCTCTTTCTCTCCATCACCAGGATAGTTAACTTGCACTCAAAATGCCACTAGGCATTCAATCCCATGAAAACCCTATAGGGCAGGCATTATTCTCCCAATTTTTTAAAACAAAGAAATGGAGATTCAGAGAGATGACTCTCCTTGCCCAAGGATACACAACTAAGAAGTAATGGGACTTTTTGGGTCTAAAAACCTATTGAAGCCATTTCACCAGATTTAAAAGGCTCTCCATTCTCTGCTTAAGAACACAAAGCCCTTCAGAAAGAACTGTCTCCTGCTCAAGTAGAAAGATGCCTTCCCTTTTTGGGAGAGTTTGATCCAAAGACAGACAGCCCGCAGGCAAAGGGAGATTTCCTTCAGCCCAGGTGACACAAGAAACAGGGATTTGATTGATTTTTCTGAAAGATCATTGGGCGGCCTGTGTTTTCGGGAAAGAATCCTTCCCTAACAGTCTCCTGTCTAAAGTGTCCCCCGAAGAAGGAAATAGCTGCCTTCATCCCTCCTTCCTATGGGATATTCCTTTCAGAGAAGAAGGAAGAAGAAATCCTTCCTAGATGTGCTGAGTTCTCATGATACAGAAACACAATCCTTGCACCAGCTCGGTGAGTTTGGTGGGGGCGTTATTTTTATTCTGACAGGAAACTTGATATTCAGAGAATTTAAGAAAGTTGCACAAAATATCCCAATCAATAGGTGGAGAAGCTAAGATTCAAACCAAGAGCCTTTTGAATCTGAAGCCTATGGAAAGTGTGCATTCTGCCAAGCCGATCACAGACCAATCACCTGCTTTTACTGAGTGGCTAGGTACTTTCATACATGGTGTCACTCAAAAGGAAATTGAGGCTCAGTAATGTAATGTCGAATAACTCACCCAAGCTCATACAGCCAAAGCCAGCCAGAAACACTTACTATGGGGCCACCTGATTCCTAAGTCCTCCTGAGTCTACCATACTGCTCTATTGCTTTGTCCAGGATGGTGCTGAGCTTCTCCCAGGATCAGGATCCAGGAGAAATGGCTGCCAAGAAAACCTTGTTGGTTGTATCACAAACTTCCAACAATCTCATCATACCCTGACCTGGGTCAACCATTTGTTATGGACTTAGCTGATTCCCACATTAGGATGGAGCTTTTGCAGGAAAATGGTTTCCAGAAGAGCTTGTGGTTAGTGATTTTCCTACGATGAATTAGTAAGAAAAATATTTTGAAGGGAGGTTAGTTTGTCTCATCAAGAGCTGAGGTATAGCATCTCTGTTAGAACATGTGAGGAAGCAAATATGGAGAAGTATATGTAAGTACAGCAGTTTCTTATCCATAAGGGATACGTTCCAAAACCTCCGGTGGATGCCTGAAACCACAGATAGTACTGAACCCTATATAGACTGTTTTTTCCTATACATAGATAACCATGATAAAGTTTAATTTTTAAATTAGGCACAGTAAGAGATTAATAACAATAACTAACAGTAATATAGAACAATTATAGCAATATACTGTAATAGAAGTTACATGAAGATGGTCTTTCTCTCTCAAAATATCTTATTGTACTGTACTCACCCTTCTTGTGACGACGCGAGATGATAAAATGCCTATGTGAGGGAATGAGGTGAGGTGAATTACATAGGCATTGTCATCTACGGTTAGGCTACCATTGATCTTTTGATGATATGTCAGAAAGAAGATAGATCATCTGCTTTCTGACTGCAGTTGACCATGGGTCTCTGAAACCAGGCAAGGCGAAACTTCAGATGGGGGGGGCTTCTGTATATGCTTAAACGTGCGTGTGCAGTAGTATATGCACAAATCACACGCATGCAACTGTCTGCAAGAGTGGGTCTGTCTGTACACGTATGTGGAAATGAACTCATTTCAGTGTTTGCGCATGTGTATTTCTGAGCACTCGCATAGAGGGTGGGCTGACCGGAGAGGGCATAGGGGAAGACAGCCGATGACAAGTCCCCACCTCACTAGGACTGATTCTTGAAAAATCATCTTGGGCTCTTTGGGGGGTGAAGTGAGCCTCTGTGTGTCTACAGGGCTCTTCTGGCTGGATGAAAACAAGTTTCCTGGCACTGGTGACCTGGTTCTCTGGGTAGGGTCTCCATCTACCCTTGGTTACCCTATGCCTTGCTTGTCACCTGGAACCTCCAGCACCATCTTTGTGTGGAGTTCTGACGTGACCTTCCCAACAGCCCCAGAGCAAGGATCTCCAAGTTCAGGCTGGTAGGGTTTGTCTGGGAGCTCCTTCGCATGTAGAGTCCCTGTTACCACTTCTGGATTCTGACTCAGAAGTTTTGGGTTGGGGTCTGAGAATCTGCATTTTAACAAGGTCTTGGGTGGCTCAGATGCATGTGACATGGACCACTCCCGGAGACACTCTGGCTTGGAAGGCATGAGGGATTGACCGACACATGGCCATCCTCAGCATCCATCTCCAAGAAGGTTCCTCTGACATGACCTGTGACATAGCTGAGGAAGATTACTGCCTCAAACCAGCAGTGCCCTATTTTGAGTCTGATATTCATTCACTACTAAAATCAGATTCTATTTCCTCTTTTTACTGAACAACTCCAGACACATTGTCAATTATCTTCCTGTTTTGTGAGAAATCCTCAATTGCCGGTAAGGAGATGGGCCAGGGGTCTAACACAGCAAAAACCAAAAACACATGTATTGTAGATTAGCAAGGACTTTTTTTACCCCTTGAAGTCCATAGAATCTGCTGACTTTAAGTATGTTTTCAAAGTTAGAATTCCATCTTGCTAAATGTCTACTCTAGTCTTTTGAGTAAGAATTTATAAACAACAGCAATGATCTTTTTACCCATTGGAAGTGACTTTTTCCACTTCCCATACAGAATCCTACCTTGGCTAGAAGGAGGTCCCCCCCCCCCTTTTTAACCCCTCTAAATGGGTGAAGGTAGGCTCACTTACAAAAACTATTTGGCAATCCATTTCTTTATCCCCATCAACCAAATTCTTATTTCATATGACATTGGAATGCAGCCTACAGCCCCTAAAAAAGGTGTGTGTGGGAGGGGGATGGGACTTACTTGACAGTGTTACAAGGAGACAAGCTCGAAGCAAACATTTGACACTCCAGCTCTGGAATGTTGTAAAAATTTAATTAGGTGGATCCATTAGTCATGCCCACATGGAGGTTTCATGCGGGACTTACAAAAATGCAGGCTACTGAGGGAAAGTTTCAGACCTTCCTGTAAATACCATTTCCCTCATTATTGGGAAATGTGGTCTCGGTGGGACCATTGAACGAGGCTTTGTATTTACAAAATATGGTTAGGACGAGATTAACAGCATGGACTGAAGGGGTTTTCAAATCCAAATAAGGGATGACTTTTTTTATAAGGAAGTTTACCCAGCCCAACTGCTTCTGAGTCAGTTGGGCTAGAGATGATTTTGGTGCCCACTGCCTTTCCTCACTTCCTGGCTTGAAATTTTAGGTTTAAAGGTACCCAGGATGATGCTATACGGTAGACTTTAATGGGATGAGCATATGACTTTTTTTAAGTTGGAAATACATAGGGAGCCTCCCTAGTTCCAAACTGCGGCATGGTTAATGGGGGGGAGGTTCACTCAGAAAGCCAACTTTGAGATTTCAGGGCCTGGGATACTTATAGCTTGATTGGCAAGCAGGCATTTTCAATTTATAAATACTGTGATTTTCATTTTAAGTTTCTGATTGGTCACTGTGGTTGGAAGGGGTAGATGAGGAGGGTACTTACTACAATTAACCATATGGTGATATTTGAAAGACACTGGAAATTAACTTAAGACTCTTAGCTCTTCATCAGTTTGAATCATATGTGATTGTTCATGTCGGCCATGGGCGCTGTTTCTTCAGCAACATTTGAAGTGATTCAGTCTAAGAAGATCTCATCATTCAGCTGAAAATGAAGGAGTTTGGTATGGTATAATATTGTTCTAGGGCCACAGTCCCCTAGAGATTAGCTGTGGACTAACTTTTCTGGCTTCCTCTGTATACATTCATTCATTTATTTATGTTATTATTTCAACAAACATGTATGTCTGCAGGGAAGACTGAGACATACAGTTTACTAAGACACAGTTCCTGCCCTCCAGGAGATCAGAATCTAAAGAGAAGGGTCTAGTGACTTTTAAACAAGTAACCACAGTACAGGATGATAATAATCACCATGTTACCATACTCAGTGCCTATGCACCAAGGAACTTACACACATTAGTTCATGTATCTGAAAAGCAACCCAGCAAGACATGATTTTAATATTTTATAGATGGAGAAACGGAGAAGCAGACAAGTTTAAGAGTGTTCTAGATACATGGTTAAGAAATGTCAGGGCTGACAGTGAGAAAGCAGTATGGAGGCTTCTCGAAAAGTTAAAAATAGAGCTACCCTACGACCCAACAATTGCACGACTAGATATTTACCCAAAGAATACAAATGTAGTGATCTAAAGTGGTACCGCGCCCCAATGTTTAGAGCAGCAATGTCCACAATGGCCAAACCAAGGAAAGAGCCCAGATGTCCATCAGCAGATGAAAGGATAAAGAAGATGTGGTATATATATAAAATGGAATATTACTCAGCCATACAAAATTGAAATCTTACCTTTTGCAATGACGTGGATGGAACTAGAGGGTATTATGCTAAGCAAATAAGCCAATCAGAGAAAGACGATTATCATATGATTTCACTCATATGTGGAATTTAAGAAATAAAACAGAGGATCATAGGAGAAGGGAGGGAAAAATAAAATAAGATGAAATCAGAGAGGGAAACAAACCATTAGAGACTCTTAACTATAGAAACCAAACTGAGGGTTGCAGGAGGGATGGTTGGGGGGGAGGGGGTAACTGCATGATAGACATTAAGGAGGGGACATGATGTAATGAGCTCTGGGTGTTCTATGCAACTGAGGAATCACTGAACTCTCCCTCTGAAACTAATAATATGCTATATTTCAATTAATTTAATTAAAATAAAATAAAATATTTAAAAAATGCCAGGGCTGAGATCTGAATCCAGGACAGTTTAACTCCATTAGGCTGTGTTGCC
Organism: Ailuropoda melanoleuca; assembly: GCF_002007445.2. Lineage (NCBI taxonomy): Eukaryota > Metazoa > Chordata > Mammalia > Carnivora > Ursidae > Ailuropoda > Ailuropoda melanoleuca. Next base: position 73,426,659 of record NC_048229.1, read on the forward strand.
TCAGAGCCTCAGGTCACCGCAATGATTGAAGTAAGTGGTAGAACAAAGCAGTGCATGGAGAACTCTCGAACAGAGTCATCAAAATTTGGGGGGAGGCCTGAAGGATGAATAAGGAGTCTGCAAATTGCATGAGGAAAGCTTTTGGTATCTTTCAAGGAAACCCTGCCACATTGTAACTAGTGTTTTCTGGTCATTGTTTTTTTTTTTTTTTTTTTTACAAATGAACCTTAGTTTGAGAGAAAGAATCCTATTTTATATAATGAAAGATACTGTGTCCCTAAAAGTCCCTTGGCTTGGTAAATTTTTGTAGTCCTCTATTTTTTCCCAAACTCATCGTACATGTAAAGATTCCAGGCTCAGCTGAATTTGGGAACCTCTTAGGAATATGTGAGCAGAGAAAGTATACAGCTTTGGGGAAACTGAACTCTGATGCATGGAAATTAGTAGGTAAGGTGGAATAAGTAACCAGCACAAACACAGAATGTCCATCAGTGAGAACTGCAGGTTTTCTGATGACACGTATATTCTGTTCGTGTTTTGGATGTTCAGGAATCAGAAGTTAGACTTGAGCCTTGCGAGATTTTCACATTTTTGACCCCAGAGTCCTTTGGTGTGAAATCAGTCACCATCTTGGTTGAAAGCTCATTGTTTGGGAGTGGGAGGGGGAAGAACAGACTCTAACTTGGCTTAACCAAGTTTCACTCTTCCAATTTCTCTAGGAATGTGTAAATTTAGATTTATTCTTTAGACTCCCCATGCCTCATTCTGATTTCAGTGTGTCACCTAAATTCAGCCACAGGACAAGTCTTAATGTAGATTGGTCAAAAGCATAGCAAGAGTCACATGGCAGCCCTCATCCTCAAGACCAGTGTCTTAAATTGAGCTCATCTATGAAATTCCAAGCAGTGCCTTCATAGTAAAGAGAAACTGGACCCTACTCGAAGGCAGTTTTCATAATCCAGGACAAAATGGCCATTGGTCTCTATCCTGAATGCCCATCTTCGGTGGACGTCTGATATTTATGTCCATCAAACACTTCTCTTTCCTCTGGGGATCCCACCCCCACCCCCATTCTTGAAGTTTGCTTGGGGGCCGACTCACTAGAGCCCTGGTTCCAGAGGTGAGGACACTGACCAAATACATTTCCACAGTACTGGATTCTGGGATGAACAACACACTACCAAGCCAAGCCCAGAAAGCCTCCATTCCACGTTTAGGACTATTTGAAAAAAAGAAACTCCTGTTGTAGGGGATGTTTACAGTAAGGATGATTTATAATGGAGCTTCCAGTGGCCATAATCATACCTCAGGGGGATCCAGGCAAAGGAGGAAGGCAACAGGAATGAGTGAATTGGGGAGCAATAGGAATGAGTTCCTGGTGACACTGATATATCTGGGTCCAGCCATGCCAGAAGCCAGCATCACCACCGAACTTTTCAAAATGTAAGCCAATACGTTGTCTTGGGATGTTTTCAATCTAGGCTGCACTGTGTCTCCTGTCGCTGATGAGCAAGAGTCCCAATACCATCTTTATTTACAACTCCCCAGGCTGCCTCCAGACAACTTAAAGCATGTCATGAAATCCCCAAAATATATAGGAAAACTTAGAATGAGTTCATTTTAATTTAAAATAGGAATATAATGAGTGGGATCCAAATGCCATTAAATCCCAAACACAGTCACAGGGCAGAGAAACTGATTAAAATTAGGCATCGTTCACTTCGCCGTGACCGATTCATGGCTCACGAGAGCTGAGCCATCCAGGGTGGGAGTCCGGAACCCCACGGAGTGAAGCAACACTTCGCCTCTGGCTCGTTCGAATGGAATGGAAACAAGTTGTACGTGCAAAGCGCACCCTGGATTTAGAACATGGTACAAGCGAAAGAATGTAAACCATCTCATTAAAAATTTTTACTTCGATTACATGTCCAAGTAAAAATGTTTTGGAAATACTAGGCTAAATTAAAAAAAGAAAAGTATTATTTAAATTAACTTTACCTGTTTCTTTACTTTTTACATTATGGATGCTAGACAATTTTAAATTATATGTATGGCTCACATTATATTTCTATTGGACAGTGCTTCACTAGAGTTGTAATTGCTACAAGATTCCACTTTATGTTGAACCCAAGGCTGTGTACGAGACACTCCCCACCCCACCCCCCGTTTGCCTTATCTTGAACTAATGTGGTTGACTGTGGGGAATCAGAATGAATCAAATCCATTCTTTATGGTACAGCCCCGCACTACCCGAAGCAGCCCCTGGATTCTTCCCATAAGTCCCCTTTCCTAGGCCAAACACCCCACATTCTGCAATCACTTTTCATAATCTAGTTTTCTTGCTTTTCTCTGGACACCTTCCAGTTTCCCAAAGATCCCCTGAAATGACAGTGCTCAGCATTCTTCCTGACATCCCAGCTGTAGTTGGAGCACTGAGGTTCTCATCTCCTCACACTAGACACCATGTTTCTAATAATTGGATCCCACTGCTATTAATATCTTCGGAGAGGAGCCTTCTACCTGTGTTTCTCAAGTTAATCACCAGACCTGCAGCGTTAGCATCACCTGAGAACTAGTTTGAAATGCAAATTTTCTGGCTCCACCCAGAATCCAAATCCTGAGTCACAAACTCTGGGGGTGAGGCCCAGAAATTTGTGCTTTAACAAGCCTCCCGGGGGATTCTCACACAACAATGAAGGTGAGATGAGCTGGTTTATATCCAACACCTTCTAAAATCTTCTGCCTTGTCCGTTTCAATGGTTGGATTTTTTGAACCCCAGTGTAGGAGTTTGCATTCTGGTGGTGCATCATAATATTGGCCCATGGATCAAACTTGTCTAGACCTTCTGGAATACAGTTTCTGTCATTTCTCCCCACACCATGTCGACCGCACATTGAATAACACTGCCTTTTGTCTGTAGGCCAAGCTCTGATGTGAACGTTGAACTACACAGGCCTCAAATCAGATCACATTTCCTTCCACGCTTAGGGTCACGATGTCCCTCTGCCTCTGAAATATGTTTCCAAAGCCCATTTCCCTCACCCACCAATGGGCTTTTCCTGTCTTGCTCCACCAAAGTCTGGAGTGTTTTTACTCAGACGTCACCTCTACCAAGAAAATCAGGTTCAGGGCCGGTCATTGGAGCCTCCTGCACTGACATCCATCAGCGTTTGATGAATGACTCCTCTTCAGAAGCACTGATTCTCTGTGGGCATGGCTTTGCTCCCAGGGGCCACATCTGGACAAATTTTTGGTTGTCACAACGTGGTGGGGAGGTGCTACCAGCATCCGGTGGGTTGGGGTCAGGGATGCTGTTGAACATCCTGGAATGCACAGGGCAGGGCCCCCAACAAAGAATGATGTAGCTTTAAAGGTCCACAGTGCTGAGGTTGATAAACCTGCCCTAGACTGTGAGTCCCATGTCCCTTTCGGTCACCAATTTTATCTCCAGCCCCAGCAGAATGAGGGCCCAAAGGAAGTGCTGTGTAAAGACTTGTCTGGGAGCCAATATGGTTGAAGACATATGGAAATTATTTTTAATCAACAAACTCGCTTTTTAATGAGCATACCCATTGATACTTAATACATGGGCTTCTAAGGTGCTCAAAAACCACTAAAATATTTCCGGGCCTCTAGGTTGCCCGAGCACTCTCCTTTGCTATCTTATTGCCCAACTCATGTGTTGAGTAATATGATATTTATTAGCTGTGTGAGTTTGGGCAGCTTAATCTCGTAGGCCTTTAGTTTTCTCAAAATGGGTATAAAGATACCAACACTTCCCAGAGCCTTGTGGTGGAGATATGGGGGTGAGGCCAGATGCTGTCTGAATGCACTGACTGTGCACATTGCTTGGCCTGGAGTAAGCCCCTTGTCCTGGTCAAGACCACACAGCGATCATCTGGGGCCAGGAGCAGGTAAGGTAGATTCCTAATTTAATAGACGATGACTTTGAAGCACAATTGGCCTAACTCATTGGATTTTATCCAGTTTTCCATCAGTGAAAATATCTTGCTGGTGTCTCTAATTGATCTTGACTGATAGAAAGTAAGAAATTTCTGTCATCGACAAAGCTCTTCTGAAAGCTTCTCAAATATTAAAAAGGATGTTTTTCAAACCATCCAGCATGAGGATTCATGCTTTTGCCTCCAAAATTGACTGTTACTTCCAGAAATCTCCAGTGGAATGGGCTCACAGACTCACGTTTAACTTTGTGCTATTTGAACTTCTGAAGGAAGCCAGCAAGCAGGGACTGGGAATCCCTCGCCAGCACTGAGGCCTAATGGCCTCACCTGGAACCTCCCCTGGGTTGCAGTTCTCACAAACTTACTCTGTAGAGCCCACACCACCAGAGAGCCAGATAGAGGCTGCTTTCCTGCTCTGCTGGGAGAAGAGCCGTGGCTGACTGTCTCCCCGAGGGAGGCAAAGCCTGGGAGCCAGTGAGTCATTCTGTCTTGGCATAGAGTCCCCAGGGCTCTTGGGGGAAACAAACAGACTTTGTTGAAAGGAAGCCCTCCTGCGGATGAATGGCCACTAGTCAGCTCTTTGGAGGAGGCCTTGTAACCTGCTCCTGCCCCTTCTTCCCCCCTTGGCCTGGAGAAACCACAATGACTTGGGGGGAGGGGGCGGATGTTTGAAGGTCAGACCTTTGTTGTCAGCCTGGAACAAAGCCTCAGACCCTGGCTGGAGGGAAATTTCCTGGGCTCCGATAAGGGGCGCCTCTCACCATTGCTTGGGTAAACGAGAGTCAGGCTGGGCACCACATTCCCAGAATCTCTCTTCACTTAGCTGAATGGGCCTCTCCCTAATACTGAAAGCTCTCTCACTTTGGAGACTTACTTTTGTGACGTTTCTTCACCTTTGTTGGAGGAATTTCTCTGCCCAACAGCTTTATTATGTAATGTCATGGGGAGTATTTTATTTTCTTAGCAGCTGTACTGAAAATTTCTTATGAGCAGATGCCCACTCGTAGGACAGAAGAATATTCAAAAAGGTCTGTTTGGGGATAGGTGATGGAACAGATCTTCTTGGGCCTGAATGTGAGCAGGCCGAGGGAGACACGGACAGACTTGTGTGTCACTCTGGAGAGGAGAGGGAAAGAAGGGGAGGTGGAGCAGTGTGGCCCGATGCTGGGGGGCGTCTGAAGGCGCGCTATACTGCCCGGTGACGCATCCCTTCCTATGCTCATCAAACTTTCCGTCAAGCCCCTGCACTCAGAGTGTTTCAGATGAGTGGATTTATTTCAGAAATCCCTTTAAAACTTGGGCTTCTTGTTCATCTTGATGAGGAAGGAATCTGAGGCCATGTGAGCTCGGAAGCTGAGTAGATAACCGTTGGGGGGAATTCGCAGTAATTGCGGGGACAACTCCGGGTTTTTGAAAATCTGTGGAATTAGGGTTTGGACTAATTTTAACTAAATCTGCTAGGAATGGGGGCCATGGATAACATATGAGTCGCACTGTCAACGTCCCCGGGCTAGCCTGCACCAATGCTGACATTTCTCTCCTTCTCTCACAAAGAGGAGGGGCTCGGGGTCCATCTGCTGAGGCTCGCTCCGATTGAGGGCATGAAATGGTCTCTGAGGAGGAGGCCATGCACCCAATATGAGGCGTGACCCTGTTTATTAGCTCTCTGGAGCAGGGCAAGTGAATTGGGACAGTGTGGTAGGTACCTGGTAAGCCTTCCACTCATTAACCCAGATGGAGGTCACAGCCCCATCCTGGCTGCGGCCAGGAAACAACAACTTGTCAAAACTTCAGGCAAAACACAAGTTTCCAGCTCATTGGAAACCAATTCCTAGATGAGTGCAGGCAGAAGAGGAAGTTGTGCTTGACTAGCCCCAGATAGGCCAAGCAGATGCTGTGCGGGACTCCTCTCTGCAAAGCTCGAGCACTGGCTGGGCTCATCACCCAAACAGGGCCCCGGGGAGAGCAGCTGATGAGGGCCCCCCAGTGCTGGGAGCCACCAAGCGCTTGGCTCTGCCCCCTCCCCCAGGGTGGCCTGGCCCCCTGCCAGTTCAGTTTAGAAAGGAGGCTGGGCAGTGAGTTGTACATGGGGAACTCTTGCAAAAGACCCAGCAATGCTCTTGGATGACATCCAGCTGTCGCAGGCTGCGGAGACTTGAGTGGGGTTGGGCTGGTAGGGAGACGGAAGCAGGGTGCTCAGGGAACACGAAGGCGTTCATTTTCCCCACTGCCCTCACCTATGGGGAGGGAGAGGTGTACATAAACTGTGAAATCCAAAGCAGGTCTCCAAGCTGCTCTGCCTGCTGTGGCTGGGAGAATAATCACAGGCTCCCTCAGGCCAGACAATTGCCTGTCTTGGAACCCAGACACATTCCTGAAAGAAATGAGGGACCTGTGTGCGTGTGGTCAACGTGTGTGCATGCGTGTGTGTTTGATTACATAGTGTGAGTACTTGTTCCATAGGGTGTGTGTTTGAGTGAGGACATATTAATGACTGTGCGGGGAGCTATGAGGGTCCATTTCTGCACGTGCACGTGGGCAGTGTGAGCGTGTGCTTTCTTCACGGGCCTGTGCTTAGTGCTGTGGGTGTGTGCTGCCTGACCATATGTGTGACTCTACGTGCATGGTCAGTGTGTACACGTGTGTTAGCACACTTCCATGTATGTCCCTGCGTGTAGGCACACACTTGGCCACATGGTCAGTAATGCAGTTGAGTATGTGTCCTCTGTGTACACAGGTTTATGGGCTATGGTATGTATATATACAGGGTCTAGGCCCTAAATGCATGGGGCATTCTAGGAGGTAAATTGTGTGTACATCCAATGGGTGTGCATGTCCCATGTGTATGTAATTTGTGCAAAATCACTGTATGTGTGTGTGGTGTGTGTGTCGGTTGTATAAATGGGTGAGAGACAAAAAGCATAGAATTGGAGACAGTGTGTCTCTGCTAACCATTTGTGGCAGATACCGCCTGTCAGCAGCCATCTTTAGACATCAAAGCCCCTTCGTATCGCACATGGGGTCCGCCCCCCCGCAGCTCGCACATCCTTTCTCCATTCCAGCCGCATTGCCGGCCCTGCCCGGTGCCCCCATGCCTCCCTTTGCTCCACTCCCCTAAACCTGCTTCCAGCTCCATACCCTAGGGCTTCCGCTCATGCTCGTCCCTCTCCTGGAACGCTCCCTCCCCTTCTCCCATCTTTTTGACGCTTACTCATTGTTTCAGATTCAGTTCAAGTGTTAACACACCTACTAAGCCTCCTTGAGGTTGAAGCTGACCATTTCCTACTCTGTCTCCCAGCGACGAATGCAAGCACATTTCACCCTAAGCACCCGTAACGTTCGAAGCACTCGTTTGTCTACACATCTGTTTTCCTGTCCAAGATGGTAACCGCTAGAGCAAGAGAGACCACAGTGGCTTCCACCCTCTGAGAATTAGGGCATCCCAGGCCTCCTACTGGGCACTCTCATCCACACAGCAGACCTGTGAGGAAGGGGACTTTATCTTCCCTCTATAGGTGGGGGTCACCGAGGCTCCCTAAAAGACTTCTAGAACTCTTAAGTAGCTATGCAAGAAATGCACCCAGTGTATGAATCCAGGACCCAGGTTTTACACTGCTATGCCATTCCACTGTGGAACTTATCCTTCTGATTGATTGATTGATTCCAGAAATATTTATTGAGTGCTTGCAATAGACCAGTTGCTGTTCGAAGCTCTTAGAATACAACCCCAAATTGCCTCCTGGAGCTTGAATTCCAGTTCTGGTCCACCTCAGGAGGCTGGGATGGATGGTATGTGTGCGCAAGCCTGAATGCATGTCAAGGTGTAATCTATCTTTGAGCAGGTTTGTCCCAGGATTATCCAAGGTTATCTCAGAAGGATGTCCCCTGAAAGATGAGTTGTGCTACTGCTGAGAGGATGAGAGATACAGATCCTCAGAAGAGTAACTGAAGTAGGCAGATGCCCTCAAAGATGCCCACATCCTACCGCCCAGAGCCTGTGAGTGCACCGGGTTCCAAGGCAAAAAGGAATTTGGGTTGCACATGGAATAAGGGCTGCCAAGCAGCTGATTTCAAGATAGGGATATTATCCTGGATTATAAGGGTGGGGTCGGCGAAATCACATGCATTCTTAAAAGTGCAAGGGAAAGCAAAAGAGGAAGGAGTGGGGGCGATGAGATGCGGGAATGACAGGTTTTGCCACTGCTGACTTTGAAGGTGGAGGAAGGGGCGAGGAGCCAAAGCATGTGGGCAACTTCGAGAAGATGGAAAAGACAAGGAAACAGATCCTCCCCTTGAGCCTCCAGAAGGAAGACAGCCCTGCCCACACCTTGATTGCAGCTCAGTGAGATCCATGTTGGAATTCTGATCTCCAGAACTGTAAGAGGATGAGTGTGTGTGGTTTTAAGGTTGTTCGAGGCGAAGTGTTACAGCAGCCACAAGAAATGGATATAGGAGCCAAGGTCTCAGGACAGGAGAAACTGATTCTTGCCTCGAAATGGGATCTGGATGGAAGCTTCTTGAGCTAAAGGCATAATAAAGGTGAAGGATGTTGAGTGAGAAGCACCAATGACCAAGTTCCAACTGTAAAGAGGTTGGTGGCCACAGTGCATGCACACTACTGAGTGTCTGGTTTGCCTTGACTTTTATGCAGTGACAGATGCATTTCACTAAGCTATGGACAGCTACTTAGAGGAACAGCATAGGCTGCTCATTTTAGGATAAAAGTGAGACCCACCAGGGAATAAGGCAATAGTTCTTATGACAATGTGAACTCGACCCCAAACCAAAGCTCGTCGAAGCTCTGCAAGCAAGGGTCTGATGATAGTGAGCCTCAGGCCTTGTCCCAGAAGAAGGTCATTCTGACTCCAGACAGAGCGGCTTCCCTTGGACAGCATCCCTGCTCTCCAAAAGCCCAGGGGTACCCCTGGCCATCGGCATAAGCGGCATCAACAGCAATAACGTGAATAATTACATATTTCCCACTATGCTCATTGTTGGGGGCTGAGACAAAGGTCCACAAATAGGGCTCCACTAAGGAAGCTCATGAGGGAAAACTGGACCGAAGCTGAGCAGTGACTGGGGGCTCTATTACTGCAATTAGCTCACTGTATAAACAGCATTTACGGGCTCTAGCAGGGAGTTTGTGGTAATCCATCTGAAATAGACAACTATTTTATGCAGGGAGGAATGAGGGGAACTATTTCCAAGTCAATTTAATAGTCTAGTCTGCAAACAATCCTCTTCCTTCTTGTTCACGCTCTTCCCTTCTCTCCCCTTCTTGGCTCGGAGCCGCGTCCCCTCCTCACAGCTGTGCTCACTTGAATGGTAAATCAAGCACCCAAAAACCTGGCATGTAGAAATCTTTCAGCACTGCTTGGACTGTCTTTATCCCATGGTGGGGTTTTGCTGGATTTCTCCTTTCTCCCTCACAGACAATCAGAATACCACTTGTCCCTCCTCTGCTACTCTCTGTCTTGCAAACACAAGGGGTGAGGGTTTGCTCTAGGGGAAGGTGTCTCTGCAAGGAGGAAAGAGGCTCCAGGAGATTCTGAGTGAGACCTTCCTGATTTTTCTCATGCTTCCGAGGGTCTGCCAGGTTGCCTCTTTGCGTACAGCTCCTGAATCTCTCTTTCTTTCGGGAACCCTGGTTCAGGTATGATTTTGTCATTCAACTGGACTCTGGGTAAAGCCATTCTGCTCAGAGCCAGGGAAATTCCAATTACCAGCCTTTAGAAACAGAAATGTTTTATACCTTTTCTAGTGACCGATTCTTCCCTGCCCTTCCACCCTCCCTTCTTCCATCCCTCTCTCTCTCTTTTCTGTTTTGGATCTTTGGGCAGAAATGGCCAAATATTGTCATGAAGATGTGTTAAACATGTTAATATATATTGACGTTTACATTTATTTGTAACCTTGACAGTATGAATAGAGGAGGAGCATGGTTTCCCTGCTCTGTTCCCCATCTCTCTATGTAATTTGGGGTTATACACAAAATCTTTACAAAGATTTTGAAACACTGAAAATGAATGCCTGAATTTTGACCCATTGTTACTGACTCAAAGGACTTTTTTCTGGAGCACCAAAATGCCACATAGAGGGTGGTAAAGATGGCAATTGTTGTGACAATTGAATCTGTCCCCAAATATTGCCAGATGTCTCCTGGGGGGCACGGTGGCCCCTGGTTGAGAATCGCCCTCTTCACAGAATGAATTTTCACAGCAATTCTACAAGTTCGAGGTTTCACTTCAGGGAGGTGAACCGTCTTGCCTGAGACCACCCAGGTCTTAAGAGCCTGGGTTTAAATTCATATCTCAGGCTCTTTCCATAGCTGTGCAGCTGCCCCACAGATTGTTTCAGAAAATTCCATGTGGCCTGAGTGGGGGCGGCCCATCCTGGGTTCCTTCTAACGGACACAGCACAGCAGAGCTTCCTTTCTCAGTGTACAGAGGGCTTCTAGATCGGGCTGCAACAAGAACAACATAGTCTCTGTTACGAAGAAACCCACAGCTTGAAAAAAAAGCAGGGACACGTCTGATTCATCAGGATGACTCATACCTGGGATCACTTCGCCTCTACTTGGCTTCCCGTGGCCTGTCGCGGCTTGTGAAGGACCATGGGGACTTGAAAAAAAGCAAACTCCCTCTTGCATGCTGGGGACGGATCCACCCGTCTGGGTGCAGAGAGAGCTCAGGGCAGCCATCAAGATAGCTTTATCAAGGATGGGAATCAAATTGCAGAGAATCCGGCGTGCTGTGCTTGGAAGGTCTTCAGAAGTTTCCAAACTCATCCTGGCCAGCTCCGTGTGCCTCTTATGAATAGCTCACCAATTTGGGAGAAGTGGCCAGCTACCGCGTACAGAGGAAGGCATTCAATAAATTCTTAGCAAGACCAGGGCTCAGTGGAAATGGATCTTCAGGTGCAGATATGGGTGGTAATTATCCTGGCGAGCGCACCAAGCTGCGGAGTTCATCCCTTTACATATAAACCCATGTCGCCACTGTGATTACATCAGGCCTCTGGGAAGCCATGTGCGCGGCCCTCTATTATCTGTTGATAGATTACTTTGTAATCACACTCATGTCGTTTTCTTGAGGACAAGAGGGTGTAATCTTCCAGCTTCGTGGGTCTCACATTTCTCGGTGAACAGTTAATCCCCATCCGGCTCGCTGAGTGACTGGGTTGACAGAGGAGCTGGTGAATTTCCACCAACCCCATTAGGGGTCTTTGTGCCCCTCCAGCAGACAGTTGCCCAAATTCCACCCATTAAAAAAAAGAATGGGCTAATTAAGCCTGCCAGCCTAATTTTGTGCTTTCTAATTTTGCCCTTTTAAATGCATCATAATTATCAGATACAAAATACATTTTCAAATGCAGAGCCACTGACGGGTGTATTTTTAAATGTGCAGGGCTAAGATGGGAGTTAGCAAAGAAGCAGGCAATATTTTTAACTTGCATCGGGGCAGGAAAAGGCCAGTGCTGCACTGGTTCCTGCCAGTGTATTTGGAATGAAAACAGCATTTATTCCATGTGTTACCGAAATGGATGTTATTATGTTGCTGTCCCCGGCAATGTCCTTTGGGGTGCACTTGGACAAGTGGGGGATGTGGTCACAGCCCTGGGACTCTTGGCTTCACTTTAGGACATGGAGTACATGCCTCTCAGAGGCTGCAAGAAGTCAGGGTTGGTATAGGCATGAGCTTGGAAGAATTCGTGGTGATGCAAGCCCCTTCCTCTTGTTATCATTTTAAAAGTTTTCAGTTGACTTTCTTTTTTATTGACAAAGGCATGTACCTACAACCTTTAGTTACTGGAGCTTTTGGACAGAATATTTTTCCTTCCCCCCAAACTACCCTAAGAGGGACTGTATAATTCTATTCGAAATGCACGTTGAAAACAAAGTGTCATAAATAATTCTGTATCGTATTACATTTAAAAGATACAAGTATTCTATTCGGTGTATGCAACCCATATAAATTACATAATATAAACCAGTGTAACATAATACATGTCAGTGGGTCTAACATCAAAAAACAGCTAATAGCATATTAGCTTGGGACTCAGTGCCTTGGAGTTGTTCCCTCTTTGAGTTTAAACTCCCCCATTGGGGAGGAAGCCCTTCCTTTTACAGATGGGGAAACTGAGGCCCAGGGTGGGAGAGGATGTGCTCAAGTTCGTGTTGCATGTAAGGGACAGGCTGGGAGGGAGCAACGTGCTCCTGGATCTTCTCCTGTTCCCCTTCAGGACAGAGAGCGCCGTAACGCCTCCGGGTAGACCCACTGTTCCCAGTGTGGGCTGGCATCTTACTGCAGGGTCTGGAAGTCCCTTCTAATTAGGCATGATAAAATTGATTACGTGAATGTCCACAGCAGCATTATTCATAATTACCAAAAAGCTTAAATAACTGAAATGTCAATCAATTGGTGAATAGGTAAACACATTTGTGTTGTATCCACGTGGTGGAGCATTATTCAGCCATAGAAAAGACTGAAGTTCTGATACGTGTGACAACATGGGGGAGCCTTGAAAACATGCTAAGTGAAGGAAGCCAGACACAGAAAGTCACATTTTGCCTGATTCCAGTTATATAAAATGTCCAAAATTGGCAAATCCACAGAGAAAGGAAGTGTATTAGTGGTTCCAGGCCTGGGGGTAGGGAAATGATGAGTTACCCTTTGCAAGTATGGAATTTGGGGGAGGGGGGATGATGAAAATTTTCTGAAATTAGTTAGTGGTTATAGCTTCTCAACCTTGTGAATATACTAAAAGCCATGAATCGTATATTTTAAAGAGTGAATTTTATGATATGTGACTTATGTTTCTATTATATATTTCTATTATTATGTTTCTGTATTTCCCACAGAAATGGAAACCAAATATTAGTTTCCATACTGATTTAGTGGTTCCTGAGGTCCTTTCTGAGCACTGTCCATGGGTCCACCAGTGTGGGATGAGGGTCCACTTGAGGTAAGAGCACTGAAGAGCAGAGAGGATGAGCCAGGCTGACTGAGAAAGTCAAGGGTCGTGTTGAGGTTACAAAGGTCAATGTGAGAAATTCAATCAGACCAGAAATGCATTGCCCCTGAAGCTAGATGACCTGGATTCAAATCCTGGCCATGCCACTGAGCTGTGTGACCCTAGGCAGATTACTTAAACCTTCCGTGCTTGGATTACCTCATCTATAAAGCGGAGACACTGATAGCACCTGCTCTGAGGAATTCTTCTGGGGATTAAATAATAAATTGCTATTTCTAAAGGACTAGAACAGGGTCCTGTGCTATGTAAGCACTAGGATTGCCTTTATGAAGTAAGATAATTTTGCAACTCTATTAATTTCCCTTTGCCACTGTGATGATTTACTAGAAACCTAGCAGCTTAAAACAACACACATTTGTTACCTTGAAGATCTGGAGGTCAGAAGTTCCAGAGGTTCTGGAAGTTTGAAATGGGTCTATGGGGCTAAGGTCAAGGTGTCCTTAAGGCTGTATTCCTGAGGCCCTCAGGAAGAATCTATCCCTTCTCTCCTCCAGCTTCTAGAGGCTGCCTGGATTCCTTCGCTTGTTGCTCTGGGTCACTCTGACCTTGGCCTCCTTTGTCACATCTTTGACTCTGATATCGGCCTCCCTCCGATAAAGACCCTTGTGATTACATTGGATCGACAGGGATAATCCAGAACAACTAAATCTGCAAAGTGCCTTCTGCCGTGTAAGATGACATATTCACATGTTCTGGGTTTAGGATGTGAACATCTTTGGAGGGGGCGTCTGTCTGCCACAAGAATATATTAACGTACCGTACAGGTGGTTAGAGCTGCGCACACTTAGGCAGGGGGTTAGGGAGTATTGGAGACATTCTGAGATCCCTATTCAATTCGAATACCCCAATGGGTCATGGATCAGAGGGGAGCTGGGCTGGCACCGTAAGGCTTACACCCCATCATTCTAGTCGCCCCCACAATAGTGCAGGATGAGGGAGGCACTGGTCTTCATGCAGGCACCTTCTGATCGAGTATCCTGGTGTTCTCTGTTCCCTCTGCCTAAACACAGTTCCTCACAGGCTTCCTTCACCTGTTGGCCCAGATGTCACCTTCTCACGCTCACCCTGACCATCTTATTTAAAATTGCAATGCATGTGCTCTCACTCCATATGTGGAATTTAAGAAACGAAACAAATGAGCAATGGGGGTAAAAACAAAAAGAGAGAGAGACACACACACACAAACTGAAAAACAGACTCTTAACACTAGAGAACAAACCAATGGTTGCCAGAGGGGTGGTGGGTGAGGGGATGGGAGGAATGGGAGATGGGGATTAGGGGGGTCACTTGCCAAAATGAGCACTGGGTGATGTATGAAAGTGCTGAATCACTATATTGTACACCTGAAACTAATGTAACACTGTATGTTAACCGCATTGGAATTAAAATTAAAAAACTTAAAAAAAAATAATAAAAATAGGGGCACCTGGGTGGCACAGCGGTTAAGCGTCTGCCTTCGGCTCAGGGCGTGATCCCGGTGTCATGGGATCGAGCCCCACATCAGGCTCCTCTGCTGGGAGCCTGCTTCTTCCTCTCCCACTCCCCCTGCTTGTGTTCCCTCTCTCGTTGGCTGTCTCTATCTCTGTCAGGTAAATAAATAAAATCTTTAAAAAATAAAAAATAAATAAAAATAAAAATACCTTGGAAGAATAAAAAAAAATGCAACCCACTTTAACCCAGCCTTCTACAGTTTCCCCCTATGATCCCTGCCTCCTTGCATTAACACCTCCATGCATTAACACCTCGAAGATGGGCTGGGCTCAGATTTTAATGAACAGAATATAACAAAAGTGATTGGCTGTCACTTATGAGATTACAAAACACCACAATTTCCAACTGTCACTCTCTCTCTCTCGGTCTTTAATTCACTTGATCTAATGAAGCCAGCTGCCATGTAGTGAGCTGTCCCACGGAGAGGCCCACATGGCAAGGAACTGAGGGTGGCTTCTGGCCAACAACCCACAAGGAACTGAGTTCTGCCAACAGCCATATAAGTGAGCTTGGAAATGGCTCCTGCCCTAGCTGTGTGTTGGGATGACTACAGCCCCAGCTGACATCTTGATTATAGCCTTCTGAGAGGTCCTGAACTAGAGGACCCAGTGAAGCCATGTTGGATTCCTGAGAAACTGTGATGTCATAAATGTTGTTGTTCGGGGTTAGAATGTTTATGGTAATTTTTTTGCAGTAAGAGATAACTAATGTAATAGCCTAATATCAACCGGAGCCCAGCAGGCACTGTGCTAGATATATTTTGCACGTAAACTTATTTGATCCTTTAAGATTGGTTCTCTCATTCTCCCATTTTAACAGTGGGGAAGCCGAGGCTCTGTAAGATTGTGGCTTGACCAGCATCCCAGAGCTGGTAAGCAGAAGAGCCAGGATTCAGCCCAAATGTGGTAGAAGTGATCCACATTTTTCGAGATGAGCTGCATGGACAGAGTTCAGCCCCCATTTGGGGAATAGTGCAACTTCCTGTGGATTAATATGGGAACCAGAGTATTTGGGTGAAGCCCCTTTACAGAGAACTCTCTCTTTGGGGTTGCCCAAAGCCTCCTCTCATGAGAAACTCTCCTTGGCCTAGTAACGTGTCTAGGGAAGAACTAACCAAAGAAGTCTGGGTTTTCTGGGCGTTTCCCTTGGATGCTTACATCAGGCCTTCAATGTAGCCAACAAGGGTTGGGAAGGGGTGCTTAAGACTCCCATCTTCTCTCCCCGAAGCCATCGAGAGGGTTAGTGGGAAAGTCTACCCTAATTTAAGGGTCTATAGGAGGTGTGCTTTTCTCAGAAGAGATCTTTAAGAGCCCCTGGAAACAAGCTAAAGAGGAAGAGAACCAAGGGAGCTCTTTTCTGCCTTAATTTATGCAAATCAGTGGTTTGTCCTCTAAACCTGACTGTTTATCTCAGTTTCCTTTTGCAGCTGATTGAGCGATTGGAAGCAAGCACTTAAGTTGTGACCCCCATCTGAACTCTGTCCCTCTGAACTCATTTGCTTCTCCAAAACCTTGATACCTTGACCCCACCACCATTTTCCAATGGAGGAGCCTGAAGGCTCCAGTCTACTTGGCTCCTTGGCCGGTCATGAGAATACCCTCCCACCGTCTTCCAAGATTCCTATTTGTCTTTGTACTGAACGTTACTTCCATTCACTAACTGAGACATTCTTGGAGGTAAAAAGCAGAGGCCGTGCTCCTTAGCTCTTTGGAAAATGAAGCACATTGCTAATCATGTTTGCGTTTATCTCCACAGAATCAGGGTGTTAACATCTGCAAGGTTTGGGGGAACACCAAGTCCAACATTTTCATGTTACAGACAAGAAACTGAGGCCAGACAAAGCAAAGGATTTGCCTAAGATGACCTAGTTGGCTGCTCAAAGGGCAAATCTTGAAGGCTGCCGACACATAAAGGATCGGGACATCCTGGCACAAAGCTCAGAAGGCTCACTCCACCAAGTCAGAGAGTGGACAGCAACCAAAAGGGATTCTTACATTCTCAGGCACTTTATAAATGTTATCTCCATCTTCACAAAAAATGTCTAAGCCACAGTGGTTTTTTTTTTTTTTTCAAGAAGTCACTGACCTACTTAAAGAATCTGATGAAATATAAAGTCTTTCCTTCAAAAAAATATATATATCAAAAATTATATTCAGTTTTTAAAAAGATTTATCTACTTAAGAGAGAAAGAGAGAGGGGCACCTGGGTGGCACAGCGGTTGGGCGTCTGCCTTCGGCTCAGGGCATGATCCTGGCGTTATGGGATCGAGCCCCACATCAGGCTCCTCTGCTATGAGCCTGCTTCTTCCTCTCCCACTCCCCCTGCTTGTGTTCCCTCTCTCGCTGGCTGTCTCTATCTCTGTCAAATAAATAAATAAAATCTTAAAAAAAAAAAGAGAGAAAGAGAGAGAGAGAGAGAGAAAGAGGGGGTTGCAGAGGGAGAGAGAGTCTCAAGCAGACTCTGCTGTGAGTGCGGAGCTCCATGCAGGGCCTGATCCTACAACCCCAAGACCATGACCCAAGCCAAAGCCAAGAGTCAGACACACAACTGACTGTGCTACCCAGGTGCACCTCCAAAATAATATTCAGTTTTAACGGCTCCTTAAGGGTCTATGGACTCCAGGTTAAAAGCACCTGCTTTTAGGTTAAATATTACTATTTTCACCATATAGGAAATGAGCAAACTGAGGCTCAGAGAAGTTACGTGTTATGCCCACGCACAGCATGGCAATTTATGCCCTTAAGTATAGATTGTCTGCGCTCTAAAGCTCAACTTGGTTTCTTCTCCCAGAATACACTGAGATGAAATACCATGGATTCCAGAAAACAAATGTTCATTCATTCTTTACCCAATCAATATGCTTTTTTAAAGTTCCTGGCATTGGAATAAGAAATGGTGCCTTGCAGCTTACAAAAAGTTTGCATAGCTGGCTTTCCTCTATCCAAGAGAGAACTTTCCACTGGGAACTCATAGCCAGCCTTCCCATGATGTGCTCTTTTGATAAAAGTGGTCCTCGATGAAGGAAAGGGGGTGGATGCCCTACGGAGGGCTTTACTGGCTGAACAGAGAAGCAGCTGAGGAACAAAATCAACCAGCAATCAAACGCATTTCATCGAAGTTGATATACAACGTGTCCAGATCCTACAGGGAGCATTTCACCCTGTTATTCTTATGATGAAGAAGTTAGGTTTCAGCTCAGAGTAATGCTATGGTTTAAGGGGCTCCCTCTCCTGCCTTCTTAAGGGGTGCTGGGGCAAACCACATGTGGGAAACCACATGTCACCTGGTTGACCCTTTCCACCACTGTCATGGGGATCTAAGTGATGTCTGGTTAAAAGAAAGGGAAAAGAGTCAGCAGTGGCAATGGAAGTCACCAGGAGGAGCCTCAGCCTGATAAGTGAAAGAGACAGTTCATCTATCTATCTATCTATCTATCTATCTATCTATCTATCTATCTATCATCTATCTATCTATCATCATCTATCTATCATCTATCTATCTATCTATCTATCTATCTATCTATCTATCTATCTATCTATCATCTATCATCTATCTATCTATCATCTATCTATCTTAAAGATTTTATTTATTTATTTGACAGAGAGAGAGACAGCCACCAAGAGAGGGAACACAAGCAGGGAGAGTGGGAGAGGAAGAAGCAGGCTTGCAGCAGAGCAGGGAGCCCGATGTGGGTCTCAGTCCCAGGACCCTGGGATCACACCCTGAGCCGAAGGCAGATGCTTAACAACTGAGCCACCGAGGCACCCCTATTTATTATTTTTAAAGATTTATTTATTTATTTGAGAGAGAGAGAGGGAGGGAGGGAGGGAGAAGGGGAAAGGGCAAGAGGGAGAAGGAGATAGAGAGAAGCAGACTCCCCATGCAGCATGAGGCTCCATCCCACGAACCTGAGGTCATGCCCTGAGCTGAAATCAGGAGTTGGACACTCAGTGGACTGAGCCACCCAGGCACCCAGAAAAGAGACAGGTTCGAACAGAGCAAGTCAGCTGGCCTGGTTTGTATAGGTGATATTGGATAATTCTCCTCACTTCAGTTTTTGCCTGTCTCAGTGACCTCTCTCCAGTCTCTGTAGCAGCTTGAGTTTCTCCTGTGCCTGGTCCTGGGATACTTCTCCTGATTTCTGGCTACTAGGGTTTCTTCTACCTGTCTTCTAAGCTGCTGAATCTCTTTTAGAGGCTCTCCAGTAATCTAAAGATGACCTGAAAACCAGAGTTCCTGTATCCAGAGATAATGCAGTTCTAGTTCCTTCTAGCTAGCCTAGCTCTGCGTGAGTCTCCATGGGGTTGACTCTTGGGAAATCATCCCCTTTGGAGAAGTAGCATCAGAAAGGGTGGTGGAGGGGCATGGGGCAGGGTGCGGGGGTACAGAAGGGCGCAGGAGGCTGACTGAGGTCCAGTGGCCAATTAATTGATGATATTAAAACAAGTAGGGCTCCTGGTGAAAGTACTTCTCAGCATTCCCCTTGGCTTTGGTCACTAAGGGAGGCGCCCAACCCTCCTGTATATTAAGGGCCTTGAGTTCTAGTCCTGCCTTGGCCTCCGAGTCTGTGTGATTTTGAACAGGCCACTTCCACTTTTGGGGACCCAGTTTCTCCATCTACACCATGGACAGGAGCACATGATTCTTCCCAGTCTTTCTGCCCCCCAAATCTAGACTTTTCTTTGTTTAAGATTTGAGAAAACATCCACAACAATTTTCTTAAATTGAGGTATAATTTACATACAGCAAAATGCTCTTCACTGTACTGTTGACTCCCTTTTGACAAACACGTATGCTTGTGTAACCTCACTGCCCCCAACCAGGACACAGAACGTTTCCATCCCCACAAGAAGTTCCCTTGTGCCATTTTCCAGTCAATTCTCTGCCCCAGAGGCAACCGCTGATCTGATTTCTATCACTGTAGGTTAGTTTTGCATATTCTAGAATTTCATATAAATGGGATTGTACAGTATGTACTTTTGTGTCTGACTTCTTTCACTCAGCACATTATTTTTGAGATTCACCCACATTGTTGGGTGTATGTAGTTTATCTCACCCTTTCTTCTTTTTTGGCTGAGTGATAGTCTATTATTACAGTTTGTTAATCCATGTTCCAATTGGTGGACGTTTGGTCTTTTTCCAGCATTTGACTGTTTTGAGTAAAGTTGCTCTGAACGTTCATACATGAGGCTTTTTGCGGATTTATGTTTTCATTTCTCTTGGATAAATATCTAGGAGTAGAATTGCTGTGTCATTAGGTGGGTGTGCCTTTAACTTTGTAACAAACTGTTAAACAGTTTTTCAAAGTGGTTTTTTACCTTTGATCTTCCCACCAACCCTGTTGGAGCATTCTCTCCATCACTTGATGTTGACCTTCTCAGCCATTCTAGGGAGTATATCATGGCTTGCAATGATTTTTACATACATTTTTATTTTTAAATTTTTTTTTTGCTTCCTTTTACTACTGAGCCAAAAGCAAATTATTATCAGGACTATGTTGAAGAATCAAAGATACTGCAGCAAAGATTGTTAAATGTCCACCTTCTTTTGTAGCTGGCTGGTATGTCAAAGCATAGGCCTCACTCACTGACTCTTTCCATTCCATTTCTTTTCATAAATATGTATCAATTGCCAAATATGTGTAAGCCTCTGGTCCTAGACTCCTATCAAGATGGTAAAGAAAAGTAAGACTGGATTTGTGTCCTCAAGGGCATTACAGGAGAGGCAGAACTTAACACCAAAAACATTATACGGTTGTGTCAATGTCACCTAGGGGGTTGTGTCCCGATGGAAGAGACAAGTGTTTTGAGGGGCCTGCCTAGGGAAAAATAATTCCCACCATATCAATCAGGGAGGGAGAGAGATATGTTTTTGAAAATCTGTATGTAAAGCAATATTTGCAGCACCAGGAAAGAAGTGGGCGGGAGGCTGAAACCTGGTTGTGCTTCCCTAACTTCCCAATGTGGCAGGTACTGGGCACTCTTGAGAAAGGGGCACACATGGAGTGATTAGTGGAGATGAGGAAGCCAGCCCAGTGGGTGGAAGGATGGCGCCGACAAGCTGGTATCTGTGAGACTAGGCTGGGCCGGGGCATCACCATTACTGAGAGCAGAGCATTAAGAGGAGGTGCTGGCTGGACGTCCTCTCCAAGGTCTCCACCCGGAAAGTATGTCTAGTGTCCAAAGGAGAGATGCTTGGGCCTTCCCTGAGGGATATCTCACCGATACCCAAACTTGAGCTTACTCTCCTCTGGGAGGCCAGTGTTTTCCTAGGCCCTTGGACCGTGGTGGTTCTTCAAACATAATGATGAGACCAGCCTGGCTGGGGAAATGCTGGATAAGGTCAGTTATGATTTCTTTCTCTGCTCTGGCTGGGGTCACCCCATTAGAACAATCCCATAGAGAAGGTCATATTCTCTTCCTGGTTTCATGCTGATCGAGAAGTGAGAGGGTGGGCAGAGCCATCCTCCCATCCTTCATGACCATATCCAACATTGATGAGTACATACTGTAGATGGTATACTGTAAGGGACAGTAGGGACACAGAGGTGAAAATTGTGACCCCTAGGCATAGAGTTTAGGCATGCAGAAGGTTTAAATGATCGTTATAAACAGGGCAAAAAGTGCTGACACAGAGTCATGCATTGGGAACTCTGGCAGGAGCACCTCGTCCAATGTGGAGGTCTCAGGGAGTGCTCCTAAGCTCCATGAAAAGGATGGGAAGGGTTAGCCCCAAAGTGGGCAGTGCTTTCACACATCTGGGGGAGAAGGAGAGCTTGGAATCCTCAGGGAATGAAGTGGAAGTTATTCACTGGGGACCGGCACATAAAATTCTAGAAGTCCACAGAAGTTTGTAAGTCCTCATACCCTTGGACCACTGAGCTGTGCAGCCATACTACCAATTTGCCCAAGTTGCTTTCTGAACGGTTATGCATGTGCTCTGTATGTGTGTTGATTCTCTAGATTCTGTAGCTGCAGGCTATAGCCGTTCTGGGTGAGAACAGTCCGTTAGCTTTTGCTCCCACTGCTCATGATAATGGTCTATTTTCTGCCGCTGGACATCACACAGTGGCTCTTCCTTTGTAAAGTTTGGACTTGCTTCGGAGGAGGAGGGCAAAAGCAAAGAATGGGAGATTGCACACAGAGTCCAGCAAAATCATTTGAGCTGCCACTGGGTTAGAGGATGGGAATGAGGATAGTCTGATCAGACTACTGGGCCACCTGGGTCAGAAATGATCCCAAGGCAGTTCTCCATTCCTGGGAGCAACTGGAAAGTACACTGTGAACTGAAAAGCTGAGGGTCCTCAGAGCCTACGAACAAAAAGGACTTGAACCATACAATCTCCCAAGTCCTCCCAAAATTCCATGCTAAAGAAGGCTTCTCTCTAGGTTAACCAGGAGTCAGCTAGTTAGCCTGTTATGGGTAAGGAAGGGTAAACAAGCCCAAAGTGAAAGTTGTACATGGTGTTATGAATGGCAAGGCAGAATCCACGCACGTAGATCAAAACAGCCAATTAAAAAGGAAGTGTTTGTTGCAACCTCCCATACTAGGAAGATATGACTCAACTATCCATAGATCATGACACCTAGAAGCTGGAAACAGCCATGTGACTCTGTGGGAGACAGATTCTGTGGCTGTCCAACCCTGATTCCCCTGAGAATGGAGGTTGTGGTTTGGCTATAGAGCTGGACCGGGGGCTAGACATTGACTAGTCTCACCATCTCTTGTGGACCAACCACAACTGTTAAGAGAGAAGTCTCTATTTCAACTCATGAAGTTCTGGACGTGTATTGGGGTCATGAGGAAGTAGGACTTTGGGAGTGGTCCGGAAATCAAGGTGCTTGCAGAGAAGAACAATGCATTCCTTTTCAATGACTGCTTCTCAATGGGATGGTCTCAGGACTAGCCCATGTCCCGAAAATCGTGTAGCCAGAGTCACCCGAGATCCTTCTTCTCCTTCTCCCTCCACATTGAACTCATCCCCAATTAGTCCTGAAGTTCTGCTGACAGACCTCACAAAGGCCTAATGAATTCCCTCAACGTCATTTATAATGGTTGCAGCTCAAGCCCTCATCCTCTCTTGCCTGGACTATTCCAGTACTTCCCTAAATAGGTTTCCTGTCTCCAATCTTGCCCTTCCTCTCCAGACTAACCTATGCTTTGGGGTCAGAGAGATAGTTTTAGAACTTGAATTCTACTCTGCAACACTATGACTCAACCCCCTGACATGTGCGGGGGACACGAGCTAACTTCCATAGTTGAGGTCGCAAGATCCTCCCTGATCTCACCTGGCCCACCCCTTCAGTGTTCCCACCCACCTCGCTCTACCTCCCTGCCCCTTCACCACACAGCTGTTGGCCGCCACTCACAAGCACCTCACCTACTCCTTGCCTCTGCAGTTTTACTCATCTGATTCTTCTCCTTGTGATGTGTTCCCACACAAGCCAGGAAAGAATCCAGGGCATCCTGGACCCAAACCTTTTCTCTCAATCACTGCATAGACACAGAGATTTGTTCCTGCTGGGACCTCTGTCCCTGACCTCTTAAGGCAGCACCACTGAGCTGAACACATCTTTATCTTCTCGCCTTTCCCAGTGCTGGCCACATGTCAACAAGCAGAAAATGATCCTTGACCGAGCGAATGGCCACGTGTACAACTAGCTTACACAGCTCATCCTTAACCTCAGCCCACCAAGTGGGTAACGGATTTTACGGAGACAAGTTCAAATCCCTCCACCATCATTCTCCAGCTATGGGCCTGGGAGATCAAGTGACTTGATCTTCTGCAGCCTCATTCTTTTCATGTGGAAAATGGTGAAAACAATTGGGTTATTCTGAGAATAACCGGAGAGAACGTGCGCCAAGCTGTCACCATAGTGCTTCACGTGCGCTCCGTAAATAGTTTGACTCCTGTCATTCTTACCATCATCACCGCTACTACTCTCAGCAGGATTCCCTCTTCAGACTTCCTCTCAGCACTTTTCACTCCTGTTTTTCCCTTGATTTTTTCGATGGCATTTCTTCATCTTGACATCAGGGAACAGACCACCTCCCATATAATATTTTCCTTCTCGTCATCGGCTAACAGAAACGCCAGCCTCCCTGAGATCCTAGCTGGGTCCATCACCAATAACAAGGATGGTTGGTGGCAGGCATTTTGAGGGTGTGCATAGAAAGGAGAGGAAGAAACTAAGCACAGAAGTCCCACTCACTCTAATAAATGCATAGTATAGATTATGCATTATAGGTTTTTATTTTTTTATTTTTTTTCTGAATGTGTTAGATCTAAGCTGAAAGTCTGACTTTGGTCTCTGGCCCAAAGCAGCTACCAAAAAGGGGCTATGACCTCATTCTCTAGTCTTGCAGTCTCAATAAGAAACCTCATTTTTCAATTTAGTGAAATCCAAGAAGTGATTATGTGTAAGAATCCAGGGAAGGGCTCATTCTATTCACACTTGTTACCACATCCAAAACAAATACAGTGATGCCTATTAACATCCAGGGTGTCAACTTGTGTGGGGGTCCTTGGAAACACAGAAGTCTCCACTGGCAGCTTCTGTCAAGGCTGACTACACTTAACTTGTCAGAAAAGGTTGAAAGATTTACCAATTTAAATCCTTTCCATGGTCTTCTGGTCTACTGTTGTTCTCTGACCTACCACAGACCAAAACAATCATTCTGTTTGTCAAATTCATGGTTGGCCATTGTGCAAGAGCTCCGCGTTACTCAGGAGAGATCTTCAGATACGATTATGACAAATCCTGTTATTGATGGTTGTCTCTTCTTTTTGTTCAGAACTTTTCTCAACCTTCTGTCCTATCCGTCTTTCCCTTTAAGACTGCGCAGTATGTTATCTGAAATAAGGGGAACTGTTCTGGATTTATAAAATGATATCTGGGCTTGGTCTCACATTGTTTTCCAAAAGAGAGAATAATTGCGGGTTTCAATTTGTTGCCAAGGACTGTATGAGATATTACATAGGAGTAAGTACCTTTTTATCATCATGATCACCTGAAAAAAGATGTTCTATCCATGAAGAAACTGAGGTTTGGAGAAGTAATTGAACTTGTCTGAGGTCACACAAATAGTAACCAGTGGAGATGGAATTAAAAACCTTTTAGAGCTTAATCCAAATTCCACACATTGCATTAACCCGTCTTTTTTTTTTTTTTTCTTTAATACCTCCGGGATTTTGTTTCCTAGCTACAACTCTGAGTAAGTTTTTCCAGGGTAGAGAATATAGTCAGGGAAAAGTCATAGTGGTAGTCCAGAAGGAAGAAGAAAGCTTCCTGTCTCTCTATAGGTTCAGAAGACATTTGTTGGGCCAGAAATTAAAAAATATCGGTAGGAGAAGAAAGGGAAGAAGGAAGGGGGGGCGTAAACAGAAGGGGGAATGAACCATGAGAGACTATGGACTCTGGGAAACAAACTGAGGGCTTCAAGGGGGGGGGGGGGTNTCAGGGGGGAGGGGGGTGGGGGATTGGGATAGGCCGGTGATGGGTATTAAGGAGGGCATGTATTGCATGGTGCACTGGGTGTTATACACAAGTAATGAATCATGGAACTTTACGTCAAAAACTAGGGATGTACTGTATGGTGACTAACATAATAAAAAATTATTATAAAAAATAAAATTAAATTAAAGTGTTATTTTTAGAAAAAGGTTTTTCCTTAAAGCAATAATAATAATAATAATAATAATAATAATAGTAATAATAATATCTACTCCTCATCAAAGAGGGAGGGGAGGTTTCTGACAGAGATGTGGGGAAAATGACCTGCAGAGATTTTCTTTTGAGTTGTGAAAGCTAATGTTCTGTACCTTGAAAACATAAGATCAATTCAATCACAGCACAGAATGTAAAATTTCTTTCCAGGTGCACCCAAAGACGATTGACTGCATCTCTAAGAAGGAGGGATTCTGTTAAAATAATCATGTCTTGGCATTCTGATAGACCCTGACCTTCTGGAATACTTCTGCTCACCACAGAGACGGTCCCCAAGCCTTCTTGTTGGTAACATGAAGAGTCTCCCTTGGGTCTTAAAGCTAGCTGCGACCAAATCTGGGTCGCTCCTACCCAGAAGAGACTGTTCCCAGTTGGGATCGGTGTGGTTGCTTCTCCAACAGTAGTTGCTAAGAGATATGTTGGTTCCAGAATCTGGAGTAGCTACCTATTAACTGCATTTCATTATGCAGGACTAGGTCATCAAACATCTTCTAGGTCCTTTGTGCTTCAATTTAGGTACCAGTGTTTAATCTGAAGTATAAATAATGCAATTTTCCCTTTTGGAAATCTTAACTAGTCCATTACTGTACCTTATGCAGGCTATTGCTTTGCTGCTTGTGAGATAAGTTGCCCTATCTGCACTGGAGTTGTAGGTAACCAAAGAAACATTCCTGCCCCAGCAGACAGCATTTGGCCCTATGCAATCTGTGAATAATTAAGCAACAACCACAGCTGCAAGTTCTAAAATGTTCAACATTTAATACATGTTAAGTAACATTTCTTCCTTCCATTGGAGAAGGCGGGGGCTAGACAAAATAATTAACTAGATTTAGTTCCTCTTTCCTCAAACTCATTTTAATGATTACTCTGTTCACAGACCAGTGTTTAAGAGCTGCACCCTCCACCGAGCTGGGCCACAGGCTCAGTGCATTGCGAAGTCCCAAATCTGTAAAGAGAGCGGACGGGCTGCGCAAGCGGCATGGGTTACTGCAGACTAGGGGTTCTGTATCTCACTTGCTTGGTATTTGCTGGGGGATCATGGGTGGACCCCCAGTGTATCTGTTTCATGTTTTTCTCCTGTGAAGTAAGAGCATTGACTTATCAGATTTTGAAGACCCCTTTAGAGATAATGTTCTATGCATTTACTCCAAAGCACAGAAAAACCTGACATTGTCCCCAAATAGAATGGAGATGCGTGAGAGGTGAAGGAGGTGGTGAAGAGCCAGGGCTGCATCAGAGAGTCCTGGGTTCAAGTTCTGCCTCATACCACAGTGTAACCTTGAGTAGGCTACTCTACCTCTCTAAACCTCCAGGTCTCTTTTTGTAAGAAAGTATTTAATAATACTACCTGCCTTATAGATAGAGGTGAGCGTTAACTGGGATAGGTACAAAGCACTTGGTAGACTTCTGAGGCAGAAAGAGCTCTCAGTTATGGACTCTGAATCAAAATTTAAAAATAAATGCCTGGCACTTAGGTGTTTGCCTCCTGAGGCTTCCTTCTTTGATCTGTCCATCCTTATGTCCTCTTCTTGGCTGGCTCCTTAACTCCTTCCTTCTAAACCTCCCACACATCTGCCCTTTATCTGAAAAGCAGTTCCAGTGTATTTGCTAACTGTTCGAAGTAGGGCTAAGTTATCTCTATAGTTCGCAGAATTCAGAGCATGTCTTTCATTGGAGATTATTAGGGGCTCTCATTTATTATGTATGTGTGCTAGCCTCAAGCTGGTCTCCCCACAGCTTGTACACGTTTCCCTGTCCATTCAACACAGAGTACCCAGGTGATGGTATCCATCGAAGTACACATCCCAATAATTTTAGTAATCAATAAAGTGAAAATTCTTAATAGAGTCCTGCTTATTTCAGACATTGTCAATTTTATCAGATTCACTTTGTATCTCTAGTTTCTGCAAGGATAAGCTTTCTCCCATATCTTAAAAACAGCACGCTTCTTTGTGTATGAGGACCATTGACACAATGCTTTTGTCACCTGAAATTTAGCCCCCTCCACGTATATTCTTGTTCACCATTCAAAGCCCAGCTCAAAAGTCTCTTCCTCCAGGAAGCACTCCTTGATATTTATTTCCATTCACTCCATTCAAGACGAGATTAGGACTTCTTGGCAAATGTGTTCATAAGAAGCCTGCACTTTGCCACATCTTTTTTTTTTAAGCAATAGTTACAATTGAAATTTAACAATTATCGGTGCAACTCATAAATTTATGTCTACCTTTTGTTCCCTCCCATGTAAATTCCAGGCTCAGACTGTGACTGTCCTTTCCACTACTACATTCATACTGCACAGTACAATGTCCAGCACATAGTAGTTGTTCAATAACTTTTAGCAAATGAGTGACTGGCTATTTGAATGAAGACATGCGTATATAAAATGAAAACAGTTTATCTTATATCAAAAGATGTAGAGTTGGATGCTGATAAATTATTTAAAAAGTTAGACATTTGACAGGAACAAAATGATCCTGAGATCCTGGAAGGCTCCAGGATGTACAGTTGTTGAAATGTCACCTTTAAGATGTGGGTATTGATTTACAGTTTGCATTTTTGAGTACACAGGATTCTGTACTAGCAAGGGGAAAAAAATCCAATTTCTGAATCTCAGTGAAGGAGAAGACTAAGTCAGGTTTGGTATCATCTGTCAGAAGGGAAGGTTGTGGGGTGTGTGTGTGTGTGTGTGTGTGTGTGCATGCACTCATGCTTGGTTAAGGTTTTACATTGCCTGGCATTCTTGGTGGTAAGAAGAAAAACCTTTAAGACATTTTACTTTCATCAGAGATTAGTTTTGCCTCTTTCAACACTTCAGTTGAGTGTTACCATATGGTAGTGCTTACTCTTCTATCTGCCTTCTTCTGCTCAGGATAGTTTTGGAGGTTCATCCATGCTGTGGTATGTATTAGTAATTTGCTACTTTTCATTGCTGTGTAGTATTCCATCATACGGGTATATCACAGATTCGTAGTCTGTTTCATTTGATGGATAGTTACTATAGCTACTTATATTATTAATGAAGTTTTTATAAATATTCCTGTACAGGTCTTCTTGTATATAAATGCTTTCATTTCCTTTGGGTAAACATCTAGGAGTGGTATTGCTGGGTCACAGGACAAGAGTGCGTTGACTTTTATGATATCACTGGACTGATTCTCAAAGTGATTTTGCCATTTTGCATCCTAGTTCCACATCAACATCTGGTGTTGTCAATCTCTTTTGTTAGCCATCCTGGTGGGTGTATAATATTATCTCATGGTTTTAATTTGTATTTTCCTGATGACTAATGTTGAACATTTTTTCATGTGATTATTGGCTATTTGATATTTTTTTCTTAAGATCCTGTTTGAGTCTTTTGTCCTTTTTATTTTAAATGGTGTCATTCATCTTTTATATTGAGTTTTAGAGGTTGCATATATGTTTTTGTATTTTGAAAATGAGTCCTAATCAGATATATTATTGTGATGATTTTCTCCAAGTCCATGACTCACCTATTCACTTTTTAAAGGTGTCTTTTGAAGTTCATGTGCTTAATTTTCATGAAGTCCATTTTTATTAGTTTTTTCCTTCATGGTTAATACATTTTGTGTTCTAAGAAACCTCTCCTCGCTTAAATGTTGTGAAAATTTTCTCCTAGTTTCGTTATAGAAGCTTTGTAGTTTTAGCTGTTACATTCTGGCCTATGAGCCATCTCAAGTAGATTTTTGTATATGGTGAAAGATATGAGTCAAGGTTCATTTTTTTTTGTTCCATATAGATGTATTCTTTTCCTCCACTGAATTGCTTTGGTCCCTTTGTCAAAAACTAATTGATCATTTCTAGTTATTTGGCATTTAACAATGTTCTTCCATTTATTTGCACCTGTATGGCAGAAATATTATATCATGATTCACGACTGTACATCTCTTCCCAAACTCAGTGTTCACGGACATCAGGCTGGTAGACTGAAATCAGCCACAATGGGAATATTTATACCATGGAAATTGGCAGCACAGCAAATCAAGGCTTAACATGTTGTTATTTTGATTCTCCAGAGTTAAGAATGTATTGGGAGCAATGTTAATAATGCAGATTAAAATTGTGCCTTAACTGCAATTATGACACAGTAAACAGTGCAAAAATTTGAAGAAAACTACTTCCAGTATTTGAGAGTTATTATCCAAGTCAGCAAAGAAGTCACACACATCATTAATGAATAGATGTTTCATTTCACTTCCATCTCACCCGTTAATGTAAACACAAATATCAAAAACATTCACGTGGGAACTATCTTTACTGTTTATCACAACCATGGGTGAGGCTCAGATGTAAGTGTGTGACAAAAATATCAACAAAAGCTTTTTGTGAGAATTAATGGGCTATATGGAATTTATAAAAAAAAGATTATTGAATATTTCATTATTATTTGTAAATGCTAGGCTTTATATTCCTTATATCAGCAACATTTATAATAAATGTGTATATGTATAGATCTCCACACTTACTCTCTCTCCCCACCCTGAGCACCAGTTGTTAAATACTGCTTGAACATTTCTGGATTTCTGTTAGATCATGTTCAAGATCTTGGCCAATTTGGAGAAAATGAAGGGAAAGCTTTATGGGGGAGGGGCTCTGATGGCTTTGCAGGAGGAAGTGAGGCCACAGGTCTCATGAGGATAACCCAAGCTAAGGACTCAGCCTGTGGAAAAGCACACTGATGGGAAACCAATCTTGGGAATGGTCCTCCCTCCAGATAGGACCATGTGACAGTGGGTCAAGGCCAGTGGGGGGGGGGGGAAGGCAGGGAAATTTGGATTGACTTAATTTTGTGAATACCCTTGAATTCCAGATTGTGGAGCTTGTACTTGCAACAGTAGGCACTAGGGAGCCATTGAAGATATTTGAGTCAGGGAATCACACACCTAGAGCTATGTCTTCTTACAGTTAATCTGGCAGCATGGATAGGACTGCAGAAGAAAGACTGAAGTTAGAAGTAGAATGTTGCTTTAAGAATACAGATGAAGGGGCTCCTGGGTGGCACAGCTGTTAAGCGTCTGCCTTTGGCTCAGGGCGTGATCCCGGTGTTGTGGGATCGAGCCCCACATCAGGCTCCTCCGCTATGAGCCTGCTTTCCTCTCCCACTCCCCCTGCTTGTGTTCCCTCTCTCGCTGGCTGTCCCTGTCTCTGTCGAATAAATAAATAAAATCTTAAAAAAAAAAAAAAGAATACAGATGAAAACAGGTGACATAAGCCCAAACTAACGCAATAGCCATCGGAATAGAAAGGATATGAGTAATGGAAGAAACTGATCTGGAAGAAGTGACAGAACTTGGAAAAGGAATTATTCTTTAGAAAAATTTTATTATTAAATATTCTTTAATTTATAAGTTTTGTTTTTCATGAGGTTTGAGAACTTGTGGAGGTGTCAAGGAATGAGAAAAGTGTGAAATAAAGAGATTGAGGTGCTAAGAGCACTCAGGAATTCTTACACCAAACCCTCATGTGTCTCCGTTCGCAGGATTTGGGGTGACTGAGAGTTTTTACCCCCGTGAATACATATATATTTTAATTAATGTACATTTTAACACTTATTTACTATTTCCTTCCTAGGGGTTTGCTACTTAATAAAAGGAATGAAATAAAGTCTTGCTTTTTCTTTTTTTTTAAACCAGAAATATTTAAAGAATGCTCTCTGTTTGCCTTTGAGTGCATTCTGGTGAGGTGACTTTAGGCCATAAAGACTTGAGTGTTTGGGTCATGTCCTGTCACAGAGCTTTCTGGCTTTGTCTTGTTTATTTGGAATATAGAGGAGACATTGTAGAGACCACTTAATTCTCAGGAGCCATCTGAAACCAGCCAAGCATAATTCTTAAGAAAGAAATACATTCTTTTAAAAATGATTTTCTTTTGGAAACTATCATGTATTGGAATATTCTAGAAGCTTTTAAAGTTTGTTTAGGGTAAAATAATTCTAAAGAGAATATTCTCACAGACCATACATATCCCATGGACTCAAGACAACTGGCAAATTGATATTGCAGCTAAACTGGTCAAACAGAGGGCATGTCTATCCTTTTTCAAATCAGATTGTATTATTTTATTTTATTTTTTATTTTTGAGGGAGAGAGAGCATGAGCCTGGGGGGAGGGGCAGAGGGAGAGGAAGAATCTTAAGCAGGCTTCACACCCGACCCAGAGCCCGACACAGGGCTCCATCTCAGGACCCTGAGACGAAATCAAGAGTCAGACGCTTTACTGACTGAGCCACATCGGCACCCCAGAGATTCCATTATTCTAAGCCATCTTTTTCCTTTCACAATTGCAAAAGATAGGACTTATTTTGTCAAATAATTCAAATAACAAACAGTATAATGCAGGGGTTCAGGGAGCTGGTTGTAATGTCAGAATACCTGAGTTTACATCTCTGCACCTTTCTTGTTCTGTGGCCATGGACACACAGCTTCTCCCACTCCCTGTTACCTTACCGTAATATACAAACAACAGAAACTAATCTTGTGATAACTGAGAGAGAGGATATCTATCTATCTATCTATCATCTATCTATCTATCTATCTACCTATCATTCTATCTATAGGATTTAAGTACAGTACCTGACTACATGAGAGCCGCTGATAACTCAGCAATCAGGATCATTACATCATCACTATTTTATTACAATAGCACCTTAATTCATTGTAAAATGCTGAATAGCACCTCTCACATAATAAATGTTCAACAAACTAGCTATTATTTCAAGTATGTAAGGTGAAAATATTCCAATCACAACCTCCAGAGATAACCACAGTAAGTAATAATAAATAATCATAATAAATAACTACATCATTATGAATATATACTTATGGATATGTGGAAATATATGTGTTTAGGTTCTTAAGCAAAAATGGGATCATACTATACCTATTGATCTGAAACTTGCTATTGGACTTCAACTTTAGGAATTATTTACCCACACAAATATACCCAACTGATTTTTTGCCAAAGGTGCAAAAGGTGGGGGAAGGAGAGCATTTTCAACAAATGATCCTGGAGCAACTGGACATCCCAGCGAAAAAATTAAAATCTCTGCCTAAACTTCATACCTTATACAAAAATAAACTTAAAATGGATCATGGTTGCAAATGGAAAACAAAGAACTATAAAACTTCTGGAAAAATAATATGAGAAAACCTTTAGGATCTAGGTCTAGTCAAAGGGATCTCTGATCTAGACTTGATACCAAAATACCCACAAAAGGAAAAATTGATCAATTAGATAGACTTCATCAATATTAAAACTTTTGTTCTGTGAAAGATCCCATGAAGATAAAAAGGCAAGTTATAGATTGAGAGAAAAGCCTTTTGCCACGTATCCGACAAAGGATTAGTATCTAGAATACACAAAGAACTCAAAACTCAACAATAACAAAACAAAACAAAAACCAAAAAACAAGCAATCCAATAAAAAAAATGGAAGGCATGAATAGGCATAAATACTGATGAGAACATATAGATGGCAAAGAAACACACGGAAAGATGTTCCATACCATTAACCATTCGCTAAGTGCGACTTAAAACCACAGTGAGATATTACCACACACCTATCAGAATGGCAGAAGCAAAAAGTAGTGACACCCCCAAATGCCAATGAGGAGGCAGAGAAATGGATCACTCCTATGTTGCAGGAGGGAATATAAAACAGCAGCACAGCCACTCTGGAAAACAGTTTGCAACCTCTCACACTGCTAAATACACAACGGTCATGTGATCTATTCGTTATACTCACTCTAGGACGTTGATCCCAGAAAAGTGAAGATGTATGTTCATACAAAAACCTACCCATGAATATTCAGAGCAGCTTTATTCATAGTAGCCCCAAACTGGAAGCAACCCAGATGGCCTTCAGCAGGTGAAGAGTCAAACCGTGGATCCATACCATGCAATACTGCTCGGCAATAAAAAGGAATGAGCTATTGATTCGTGCAACAACTTGGATGAATTCAGATAATTTTACACTGAATGAAAGAAGCCAGCCTCTAAAGGTCACATACTCTAGGATTCCATTTATATAGCACTCTCGAAGTGAAGAAATTATGGAAATGGAGGACAGATTGGGTGCTGCCAGGGGCTATGGACAAGGAGACAGAGGAGGTTTTAAAAGGGTGGTAGGAGGGATTTTTGTCCTGATAGAACTGCTCTGTGTCGTGGGTGTGGTGCTGGACACAGGCACCCACCCTCGTGATAACACTGCACAGAACTGATGCATAAAACCTGGGATACCTGAGAATGAGTGGACGGTGTCCATGTCAACATCCCGGCTGTGATACTCTACTACAATTTTGCAAGACGTTATCACTGGGGGAGAGGGGGTAGAGTTTACCTGAGATGTCTGCATTATTTCTTGCAACTGCCTGTGAACCTTCTGTTTTCTCAAAATAAAGAGTTTAATTTAAATAGCATAATGTTGTAAGTTGTTAGCAAAACAAGAAAAAACTGTTTAAAGTTTTGACCCATTGCAACTGTTTGCACTTTCTTTTTTTCTTTCAGGCACTCACCGGCCAAGCATTGATTGGCCAAGTTCTATCTCATGCATTACAAACGATTCCAACAAGTTGTTCAGGGGCAATGCAGTCTAAAGGCAGTAGATGGAAATGCTATGTGAGGAAACTGGGTTAAAGATCTGGAACCACAGCTGTGCGCTTAACAAGTTCATTTGTTAGGGACCTCATTGCACATCCATTGGGAAAGGTAATTGAGCATGAAGATGAAGTAGGGTAGTACCTTCCTCAGGAAGGCCACTCTGGGTTACAGACGGCCTTTACCAGGAGAGTCAAGACTTGAGTATCTCCCATCTAGTTGGGAAATTCAAGCCCATTATCTCTTACTGGGGAGGCGGTAATGACCGTCATGGAAGAAGGAGACCTCAATTTAAGCAAACAGCTGTTTTTCCTTGACAACAGAAGGGTAAACAGGGCTCAGGTTGGCCCTTAGTGAACTGATCCATGGAAAGATAGTTTAAACAGATTCTCTCATTGAGCACAGTGAGGAAAACACTCAGCTTCTCTCCTTAGCCCTGCACAGGTAATGCACAGCATCAAAGAAACTGGTTTTTCTGGGAGCCTGAAAAAATAAAGGTACCCTATCCTCTATTGGCCTGGTTTCCGGTCCTCTCCCCGGCTGCTGTCTGGGCCCTGCATTCTCCTTGCGGGAAGGTTATTTGGAGCCCAAGTCTGGGAGGCTTTGTGGCTTGTCCAGGGGCAGTCCCTGTGTCCTATCCAGTTATCCAATACTGAAACGGCAGGTCCTCCAGTCAATTTCCCTTAGCATTGTGAGGTGGCTGAGCATTAAAATTCTTCAGATTTGCTCCTGGCCTTTGCAGTGGGGAGGATTTGATTGTAGCACTGGAGGCCTGGGCAAAACCCCACTCGCTGTTGACAGTCAGCTGTGATTTTCCATCAGCTGCATCTCATTATCCCGTCAGGGCTCCCTCATGCCTATCGATGAGAAACAATGTGTAATCACTTGCGACTGATTGCAAATCACTCTGCAAGGCCTGTGCGAGCCTTGGCCCAGGACCACGTGGCCTAGACTGCCAAATGGTCCCCACGCCCTGTGGTTGCCACACTGCCTTCTTCATGGGGGCTCCAGGAACTTGGTGCACAATGGCCATCCTTTCTACTTTGGGTGAAGTGGGAGAAAGGGAAGTGGGTCAAAGAGGAACACTGGCTAATCACAAGCCCCCAAAACTATGGAGTCAGGTACAGAATAGCTATTTTGTGGAACTCATTTCAGATACAGAGAAACATCCCAGACTCTGCCCTTCATGGAGAACTAGATGAATCCTAGGATTCTAGAACCAAGAATTTGGTGGGAGCATGGACCACATCTTTTCTTTTTTTTTTCTTTTTTTTTTTTTTTTAAGATTTTATTTATTTATTTGACAGAGATAGAGACAGCCAGCGAGAGAGGGAACACAAGCAGGGGGAGTGGGAGAGGAAGAAGCAGGCTCATAGCAGAGGAGCCTGATGTGGGGCTCGATCCCATAACGCCAGGATCACGCCCTGAGCCGAAGGCAGATGCTTAACCGCTGTGCCACCCAGGTGCCCCCACATCTTTTCTTTTAAAGATTTTATTCATTTGAGAGAGAGTGAGTGAGAGAGCACAAAAGCAGGTGTTGGGGAGTGGAAGAGGGAAGAGCAGGCTCCCCACTGAGCAGGGAGCCTGATGTGGGGCTTGATTCCAGAACCCTGGGGTCATGACCTGAGCCGAAGGCAGTCACTTAACTGACTGAGCAACCCAGGTGTCCCTGGACCACATCTTTTCCAATACACAGAACATACTGGTTGTAGAACTCAGGCACTAAGGCCCTCAGATCTGATTCAAGCCCAGATTCTCATTGTTACTACCTGTATGACATTGGGCATGTCACTGTTACTCCCTGAGCCTCAGTTTTCTTATCTGTAAAATGGAAATAACGGCAGTACCAAGCATTTATTTAGAGATGTTTTAATGATTAAAGGAGATAATAAATACAAAAGTTTTAAAATTCACCGAATGCCAATGGTTGGTAATAATATAATTTGAAGTTGAAAAAGACACTCATTTCTTAGTATTGGATGTCAGCACCCATAATATGTCCTCTTTCCACTTAAAGGAAAAAAACCTGTGACAGACAAATCCCAAGTTCCAAATGTGTTTTCTACTGAAAACCATACCATTCCTACAAGGTACAGTGGAGGCAGATAAATATAGTCAAATACACATAGAAAAGGAATTAAGGGGTTTATAGATCTCAAAGCACATTAGCACAAAAAAGGGACGAGGTTTGTCATAGCTCTACATTAGAATCACCTGAAGAGCTTAAAATATGCACAACCAGCCAGCCCCTATTTTAGAGGAGTGAGATCTGCATCTCTTGGGATGAGACTCCTTTATTCTTACTAATCTGCTCCCCTCCCCCCATTCTTGTCAGGTAATCCTAATGTATGGCCAGGGTCAGAGCTACAGTATGGAAGAGATCTAAGATACTGCAATTATAAAAGGTGTCCAACTTTATTTAAAAGTAGCACTTTCTACGTTTCTTTGACAGGGCAATACACCTCTTCCCATTTGTCTTCTTCCTCTCCTTCCTCCTTTTCTCTTCCTCCTCCTCCTTTGAAAGATATGCCAAGTAACCATGCTGGAAGCCTTCTCCAGCTTCCCACCAGGGGATGCCTGGGTGGAAGGCTTTCTGAATTTATCTTTCTCTGGCGCTTAAGAGCTCCCAATAGCAGGGAAAATGAGGGAACAGTCTATAATTACCCTGATTATTGCCAGCAAGAATGCCCAGAAAACGCAGAGTCACAGACATGCCCAGACTATTCTGTAGGCCTCCAGCGAGCTCTCAGGGACCCAACTGGGCAAGGGCTGGAACCTGGAGGGGTAGGGAGGCAGAAGTAATGAACCTTGGAGGTCTGCATGCCAAGGTGATGGGCTCCTTGGTGTTAGCAAGACTTTCCAATGGTCCTAGAAAAGCAGGAAGGGTGTTCAATCTCTTGCAGAGGTTTTTTTTTTTTTCTTTTTTCTTTCTTTTTAATTTAAATGATAGTCTGTTGCCAGCTCCCTGATTATCACAACTTGTTGATAAGGCAAAGCTGAGTTTATTGCTTGCCACAGTAAGGGAGATACCAGCCGGACAGACATGGCAACATCTGAGGGAAAAGGAGACAAGATCAGAATTTATTGAGAATTGGAAGTTTGATTTAAGGTAGTTCCTTTAATGTGGGGACTTGATGGGTAGGGATCACACAGGACAGTTTAGGATTGGGGGCACATGGTAAGGATTCAGAGATTCTTCATTCACAACCACTCGTCTATTGATGCTTTCTGTGGTGGGTCTTTGGGGAAACTCATGCAATGAAGAATTATTGCATGGGCAAATGTCTCCTTGAATAGTGAAGACATTAATAAAAGCGATGGAATAATTATGTCATAATAATGCAGTTTCGTTTTTCAGTGTCCAAGCCGCATGTGTGGGGAAATGGCTTCATTTTTCACTTTTTATGTATTTGTATTATAATGAGGGAAAGTTTTCTTTCAGACCCCAATCTCTTGCAATTGTGGTGCTCCCCCTGAAAACATTTTTGATTTTGCCTCTGGGATAGTGCAAAGCTTGGGATTGATCTTGTTTCCTTCCTTGTTTTGGCCTCATGGAGGTTCAGAGCCATATCACCTTTAGCGAATGTAAATCACATGGCTTTAGGGCACACCCACGGCCTTCTTGTTTGGAATGATTCAAGTCTGAGTGTTTCTGTTTTGTGGTAGCAATGAAGGATGAAAAGTCCCACAGGTTCTGTGATAGCTCTTCACAGGCACCACTCCCTGGGGGTAAGGATATAGATGTCTGGGGGAAGAGACCAGATTAGTGAGTCTTGGGTCTCCCTCCACCCCACAGGCCACCACACTTGGCACAAATGACTTGCAATAGGAGAAAAATCCCAGAGGGTATCAGTCAATCAAGAAAAAAACTCTACTTTTTAATTTGGTGGTTCCCTCCTTGGGAAATGTCTCCCAAACCTTTATTTCCCTAACAATATGCCTTTCGCTTGACGTATTTGTGAATAACTGGGTTTTATTCCTTTAATTATAATTGTAATAGACATTTGTCCAATGCTTGAAAATATACATATTTGTCGTATTATGAAATATTTCAAGTACATAGAAAAATACAGAGAATAATATAACTTAGCCAGTGCAGTCCTCATTCAACTTTGTGAAATCTTAACTTTCTATTTGACAATATTCACTTTTCATTTTTTCCCTAAATAATGCATTCTTACAAACACAGTTAAAATCCACTGTATCTACCCCATTTCATCCCTCTCTTGACAGAAATAACTAATTATCCTGATTTTGGTGACTATCATTCTGCCTCATGGTTTTATACTTTTACTAAACATATAAATGCCCATGAACAACGTAATAGCGTTATATTTATATTTTAAGTGTTAGGTAATCAATAACCTTCCGAAACTTTCTTTTTTCATTTCAAAGTATGTTTGGGAGATTGATTAATTCATTTTGACACATGCACTTTTAAAAAAAGATGTATTTATGAGAGAGAGAAGGAGTGCAAGCGTGCGTGGGTAGGGGCAGAAGGATAGAGAGAGATGATGAGTGCGGATTCCTACTCAGGGCTCAAGCTCACGACCCTGAGACTATGACCAGAGCTGAAGTCAAGAGCCAGATGCTCAACCGACTGAACGACCCAGATGCCCTGAGGGCTCTTGATTATGTAGTCGATCCCCCTAACCAACCGATTTCTGTGCCCATTATATTCTATGTCAAGTTTCCATAGATGCTTGGCTCTGTTTTGGAGCTTTCTATTGGTTTATTTTTCTCTCTATATAACAATGACACAGTTGCTATAGATTACAATAAAACTTTATACCCAATAAGTCTCTTACTTTGTTCTATTTAGTCAAAATGATCTTGACTCTACTTTCCTCTTTCATTTCCCATATGAAATTTTGGTATTGTCTCTTCATGTTCCTTGTTATAGTTTTGACTGGAATTACTTTGAAATTAAATATAGATTAATTGGGAAGAATTGCCAGTTTATAATCTGCTCACCATTTCCATGATCTGTATCTTCATACACTGAAATTTTCTTTTATAACTTAAGATAACATTTTCTATTTTTTATCATAAAGTTATGTCTGTTTTTGTTAGATTTTTTTCTGTAAGTATTTATTATTTAGGTGCCATTGTAAATAACACGAATTTGATAATACATTGTGTAATGATGTAGTATTGATGAATCAGCTTGGTCTAGTGTTGATGGATATGCTTAAATCTAGCAACTTTGGCGAACTCTCTTATCAGTTTCAATATTTCGTATATGAAATGCTTTTAACTACGAGTGGCGTAGGAGCATGCCAAAGGTCCAATTAGTTGTTTCTAGGAGAGGTGATTAGGGGTGTGACTTCTTTTTGTTTTTTAATACTCTTCAATACTTTAAATTTTGTATAACATATCATCTCCTTAGTAAACTGAAAGTTAAATAACAGTAGTGCCAATAAAAGCCATCTTTTAAATTCAAAAAACAAATTTAATTTTTAAATAATCTCTACACCTAACATAGGGCTCAACCTCAAACCCTGAGATTAAGAGTCACCCAAGCGTCTCCTAAAAGCCATGTTTTGATTAATACCTATACTTGTCAAGCCCGTGCTAAGTGTTTCAGATGCACAATTTAATTTTAATCCTGACAACAACCTTAGAAGATACTGCTTGCCACATTTTTAAACTGAGGCACAGATTGACTTGCTTCGATAGTCACCCACCCACTAAATACCATGCTGCTTTCTTAGGCAAACTCAGAAAGACACTTCCTTGTAAATTTTGCTTTACTGGATTCATCTATAGACTGTTAGTTCATTATTGACAGGGCTGTTTGCCCTTATCTCCGGACAGAGTCTTAGGGACTCTAGAGAAGTCAGCTTCAGAAAGACTGCCCGGCGGGAATGCAGCTCCCTGGGTCCCCCCATGGATGCGGAGAAGCCAGGATGGCAACCAGTTAGCTGTATGCAGGATCCTGAAAACAAAAACCCAAGTCTGAAAGGACGAATGATGCCCAGGAAGGTCGGGCTTTTCTAGGTTCCTCAGCTAGCAAGAACGAGACCCAGCCACTGCTGAAAAAAGGAAGCCCATCCCTTAAGGGTGAAGATTTGGCCTTTGTCTTCCGTCTTCCTAAAGTTTAATAATGATAAATAGGACTTGAAAGGATTTAAGTAATCTAAAACCACACATGTGCTACAGCAGAGAAAAGGGGAGGAAACATGGGATGATACAAAGTAACTTATTGCCTTTGTAAATCTTTTTCTAGAACATTAATGATCACGGGAATGTTAAAATACAACTTGTAGTAATTGCGTTTAAGTCACAAGCCAGGCTGTCTAGCCAGATAACGCAGGTAGAAGCTGCCTCTGGAAGAATCTTTATCAACTGCTATCACCACCCACAAGGCCTCACAATTGTATCTGTATACCTCTGTCTCCGTTTCTTTGTCCCCTCCTCCTCTGTCCCCTCCCCATGGTCTCTCTCCTCTGCCCTAGGCCCTACGCGTGTTTGACCTCATGGGTGCCTCCCTCCATAAAAAAACAATCTAAATATTATATTTTATGACTACATTGATGTAAAGATGAATATTATCCAGGCAGCATTCAATATTACATGTTCATTATATTCACTTTTTTCTTCTGACTTTAAAAGAAATTAAAATTAAAACCTTTCTGTGGGCCCCGAAAAGTATATTGTGGATCCTGGATATTGGGTGTCCCATACCTGATAGAGAAATCAGCTTGCTCCCTACTTCCTTTCCTTCCTTCCTGCCTTCCTTCCTTCTTCGCTTTCTTTCTCTCTCTCTCTCCCTCTCTCTGTCTAGCTTTCTATTTTTTCCCCTTTGTTGCCTAGACTTGGCATACTAAGGAAAACAAGTTTTCAGTTTCTTCCATATCTTGCTTGCAATCATTTCTGTCCTAAGAAGAAACAAATAAGACATTTCCTTCATTTTCCTTACAAAAATGGAAATCTAACTGTGAATCTACATTTTTCCTGGAATCCTAACAGGTTTTTTCTTTTCTTTTTTTTTTAACCCATCATACATAGCTTACATCTTCTATATTTTTTTCTTTTTTTCAGCCCCACCTATATACTACATGCATTTACAAGGAGCCAGAAAGATCCTTTAGCAATCATTCTTAACACTGGTTCAACTTCTGTGTGCATCCCCTTTTCCT
Organism: Ailuropoda melanoleuca; assembly: GCF_002007445.2. Lineage (NCBI taxonomy): Eukaryota > Metazoa > Chordata > Mammalia > Carnivora > Ursidae > Ailuropoda > Ailuropoda melanoleuca. Next base: position 73,467,629 of record NC_048229.1, read on the forward strand.
TTAGAGTTTAGATATTCAGGCCTTCTGCTGGCATGGTGGATGCATGAGAAAACACGAAATGAGGGATGCATGCCCTATCTTGTCATGAAAGAACAGAAGTCACTCTGGGACAGCTGGCTGCTGGGGGGAGTCCATGCAGGCACCACGGTTTCCCCCTTGCTTCTCGAGGCAGGGGCTACAGTTTCAAAGCTGGTTTCCATTCCCTTAGAACAGCGGATGTGCATTCAGAAATAGCCCTTAGGAGTTAAGGGGCCTTTTAATTTGCTTTTCTAAAAGATAACTTTCCCGATATAGCACTGGAGTAAAAAGGAGGAATTCACAGTCACACACTCAGCTCATGTAATGGTGGGAGGCCCTGAGTCTCTCGAATTGCAGGATTGTGAATCTTTGGGGGCAGGCAGGGGGCCAAGGAGGATCAAGCTTGGCTGTCCTTGTCCATGGGCTGATGATTTACAACCTTAGAACATGCTCCAGGTTTGAGTAAATGCACAATTTAATACCGGACCTGCAAAAGGCCTTCCCCCATGTCACATCCTTATAGCCCCATGATGAGGGGGCAGTGGGCCTCCCCGAAGCAGAGCTGCTTCTGGAGCAAGTTTGCTGCACCCCTGACACTAGACACCAAGTACCTTTGTTACAGGTGGACATGAACTGTGGACAGGGATGTCAGAGCTTCTGGCAGGTATGCAGCACAGGGTCGCCCCATGTGTCACATTGCTTCACGTCAGGTATGGGATGCGGGCGAAGGAGGATCCAAATAGTCACTGGTGTAAGGACTGTTGGATATAATTGCTCAGTGAATAATTTAGGGGAAGTCTGGACCAATGCCCTCCATCTACTCTTCCTTTCTTGGTCTTTGCAATCATAGAGGACTTTTATTGAGTGATGACAAAGAGCTGGTCAGTGTGCCGGGTCAGAGCTGTGCAGACAGGGTGCTGTCGGGACCTGCAACAACACATAGAAGGAGGGATCACTATCTTTTGTTCATGTGAAGAAACTGAGTCTCAGAGAAGAGTGGTTCCTCCCAGGGGTTGGGGGTGGGGTGGGGATTTAACCAGTTCTTAATCCGAAATCTGTGAGAGTGCTTGATTTCTAAATGAAATGTTTAAAGATGAAAAATTAAACATATTTCCACTCATGAAGGTATTTGAGTAATCATCTCCCATATTCCAAGGCAAGACTCTTCTAGCAAACTTGCTAAAGGTATGTGCTTCTCCTTTGATTCCATGCAGAGTCCACTGGCATTGGAGTTGGAGTCTCAGGCTGGGAATCCCAGATCTGTCCATCATTGCCTGGCAGAGGTCAGCAGAACAGGCAGAACTCACTTCTGCCTGGGACTGTGCTGGCTGACTTGTTTTGTCCGCCAGCCACACTGGAAGGTTGGTACTAGTATGGTCTCTTTAACACATGGAGGTTTTTGGCTTCAAGGAAGTGAGTAAATCCCCCAAGTTCACAAAGGTCATGAGGAAAGGGGTAGGACTTGAAAGAAATCAACCTTGTCCACGTCCAAAGCTCCCACACTGTCCCATCTGCCACATCATCTGGGGCCAGCTGCCTTCTTGAGCTTCCATTTCTTTCTTGTGATTTTGTTTTGCTGTTGTTTGTGTAAAATGCAGTATTTTACACGGTGATGCCTGACGGAGCCGCTGACACAGGGCCGGAGAGTGATACATGCTCATTGTTTCGAAATCAAAGCCTCATTTTGAAGGTGCTTTAAAATCCTCTGCCTCCATCACCACTTCTTGGGTCAAATGCAGACTTAAATAAAACCTGAGTACATTTGATCAGACGCTTTCAAAAGACAGGTGGCCATAATGAAACAGCATTTTGACCAATTTTGGCCAGATCACGTACTGTGTGACTCTGACTAAAATCTAATGTGTTTGGTCAAAAGACATACTACTCTTTATAGGACATGGGTTTGATCTCCTAAGAGGAACACTTAAATGATGTTTACAGTTTGAAAACAGCAATGAGCTGTCTCTTGCCTCCTTTAACTGAATAGCTTTTGATTTGGCTAACATAGGTATTGCTCATCTGTCTGTTTCCAACATCTGGGCAATCCCTAACTCCAGTCCTACCCGGAGATAATTTGAGAAATTTTAGGGAAGAGAGACAAACAAAAAATGTTTGCCCAGCCCTAAGTATATTTTGGAATTATATTGGTTTAGAATGGCTCTTGGAAAACAACTACGCTTTTGAGTTCTCCAGGTGATGCACAGCCAGGGATGAGACCCACCCTTCTCTGAATATTTTTAGCTTCACAAAATTGTCATCGCTTCTCAGGGCCTTCACACATACTGTTCCTTCTTCCTAGAATTCTTTTCCCTGTGGGCTTCACCCAGCTGAGTGGAACTCCTCTATCAGGTTTCAGTGAGACATTTCTTTCAATGAGAAAACCCCTCCTCCTATGAGCAGACCCTAGAGTGGCCCCCACCAGTCTTGCCCCTGTGTTCACATCCTCTGTGATCCATTCTTCTTGAGGCAGATGAAGCCTTGACTTGCCTCTGGCCAACTGAATGCGGCAGAGGTGAAGGGATTTTGCAAATGTAATTAAGGTCCCAAATCAGTTGATTTTGAGGTAATGAAAAGGAGATTACCACAGAGACGATTTGTTTATTTATTATAAAAGTTTGTCAGCCTCTGACCTGGAGCTTGAGAGCTATGGATGGAAATGATAAAATCAGAAGCAGAAAGAGCTTTTTGCACCTGCTCGCCTAGGTGGTCAAGCATGGGAGCTTCATGGTGCAAAGGAGCGTGGCATCTCTAGCTTACCTGCAGGGTGCTGATGCCAGGGTGCACAGAGGCAGCAGGGCCATGGGTGAAACGTCACCTTCCAGTGGCATTTGGACAGTCACATGTAGTCTCAAGAAAGACAGTTTAAGATCCTATATGACCATCCCTGAAGCCCCTCAGCAACGGTTGGGGCCAATTCTAGAAAGGTCTGAGGGCTTGAATGATATGCCAGTGGAGATGAGTCAGCAAAAGTTTGTATCAATATTAACGTGACTTCATTTGAACCAACTGTTTGTTGAGGGTTGGGGAAATCCCCTTTGAGCTGAACTGCTAAGACATCCTGGAGGCCAACCACAGACTAAGCAGCTCAGAAACGTGGCCCACGTCTAAGTGCCCAAGATGAATCCGAAAGCGGAGGCAATTTTCAGAAATGTGAAGTCCAAGAAAATGTGCTTTGTCCGAAATAGCCACCTAAATCAGTCCGAAACAGTGTTCATTCTTGTGCATTTTCTGAGTGTTTTAAGTTGTTTTTCTGACATGCGTTCCCTGGTTATTGAAGTAATGTTCAGTATTTGCAGAAAATGCAGGACATTGCAGCAAAATTGAAATGATTATAATCTCACCATTCAGAAGCAGCTGATTTAAACTTTTGGGCTATTTTCTTTTTATTTCTCTATTTTCTTCCTTCTTCCCATCCTTCTTTCTTCCCCTTTCTCTCTTCCTTCTTTTCCTTCTGCTGTCGTTTTGCACAGATAAAATCATACTGTCTGTTTGATTTTTGGCTTTTCTGTTTTTCTTCCCTATTACAGCATATGTAACTTCTAAGATTATTGAAACTTTGTTGTGGATCAAGACTTCTCAGTGTGGGGAGGGGGTAGTTTGTCTTCTGAGGGGCATTTGGCCGTGTCTAGAGACATTTTTAGTTGTCTTAATTGGGCGAGAGTGTGGGGAGTTGGTCTTCAATATCCTAAAATGAACAGGGCCGTTGCCTACAACAAAGTGCCCAACTCCCAATGTCAACAAAGCATTGATTCTGAGAATCCTGCTGTAGGTACATATTTTTTTTTTATTGAAGTATCATTGACATATTATATTATACTAGTTTCAGGTGTATAACATGGTGATTCAACATTTATATACATTATGAAGTGATCGCTATGGTAAATCTAGCTACCATCTGTCACCGTACAAAGTTGTTACAATATTATTGACTGCATTCCCTATGCTGTACATAGCATCCCTATGTCTTACTTATTTTATAACTGGAGATTTGTACCTTTTAATCTCCCTTCCCCATTTCACCCATCCCCCCTATACTTACCCCCCCACCAGCTTGTTCTCTGTATCTATGACTCTGTTTCTGTTTTGTTTGTTCATTTGTTTTTTGTTTTTGTTTTTGTTCTTTTTATTTTTATTTTATTTTTTTAGATTCTACCTGTAAGATCATAAGTACTTGTCTTTCTCCGTCTGACTTATTTCGTTTAGCATGATACCTCTAGGTCCATTCCTGTTGCTGCAAATGGCAAGATTTTCTTCTTTTTTAAAAAAAGATTTTATTTATTTATTCATTTGAGAGAGCAAGAGAACATGAGCAAGGGTGGGGGGGAACAGAGGGAGAGAGATAAGCAGACTCAACCAGACTCCATGCTAAGCACAGAGACCGATCTTATGACCTTGAGATCATGACCTGAGCCAAAACCAACAGTTGGACGCTCAACTGACTGAGCCACCGGTGCCCTGATTTTGTTATTTTTTATGGCTGAGTAGTATTTCAGTGTGTGTGTGATATATATATATATATATATATATATATATCCAAGAAGATATCATATATATATATGTATATATATAACATCTTTTTTATCCATTCATCTATGGAGGGATACTTGGGTTGCTTCCATATCTTGGCTATTGTAAATAATGCTGCAATAAACATAGCGGTGCATGTATTTTCCTGAGTTAGTGTTTTTGTTTTCTTTGGATAAATACCCAGAAGTGGAATTGCCGGATCATTGGGTAGTTCTATTTTGAACTTTTTAAGGAAACTCCATAGTATTTTACATAGTAGCTGCATCATTTTGCATTCCCACCAACAGTGCACACACGAATCCTCTTTTCTTTTTTTTTTTTAATGATTTTTTTTTTATTATATTATGTTAGTCACCATACAGTACATCCCCGGATTCCGTTGCAAAGTTCGATGCTTCATTAGTTGTGTATAACACCCAGTGCACCATGCAATACGTGCCCTCCTTACTACCCCATCACCAGTCTATCCCCTTCCCCCACCCCCTCCCCTCTGAAGTCTTCAGTTTGTTTCTCATAGTCCATAGTCTCTCATGTTTCATTCCCCCTTCTGATTACCCCCCTTTTCTTTATCCCTTTCTTCCCCTACCGATCATCCTAGTTCTTATGTTCCATAGATGAGAGAAATCATATGATAATTGTCTTTCTCTGCTTGACTTATTTCACTTAGCATTATCTCCTCCAGTGCCGTCCATGTTGCAGCAAATGTTGAGAATTCGTTCTTTCTGATAGCTGAGTAATATTCCATTGTATATATGGACCACAGCTTCTTAATCCAGTCATCTGTTGAAGGGCATCTCGGCTCCTTCCATGATTTGGCTATTGTGGACAATGCAGCTATGAACATTGGGGTGCATATGGCCCTTCTCTTTACTACGTCTGTATCTTTGGGGTAAACACCCAGTAGTGCAATGGCTGGGTCATAGGGTAGTTCAATTTTTAACTTTTTAAGGGACCTCCACACTGTTTTCCAGAGTGGCTGTACCAACTTGCATTCCCACCAACAATGTAGGAGGGATCCCCTTTCTCCACATCCTCTCCAACAATTGTTGTTTCTTGCCTTGTCTATCTTTGCCATTCTAACTGGCGTAAGGTGGTATCTCAGTGTGGGTTTTGATTTGAATTTCCCTGATGGCTAAAGATTTTGAACATTTTTTCATGTGTCTGTTAGCCATTTGTAGTCTTCATTGGAAAAGTGTCTGTTCATATCTTCTGCCCATTTTTTTGATTTATTTGTTTCTCGTGTATTGAGTTTGAGAAGTTCTTTGTAGATCTTGGATACCAGTCCTTTNGATACCAGTCCTTTATCTGTGGTGTCCTTTGCAAATATATTCTCCCATTCCGTGGGCTGCCTCTTGGTTTTTTTGACTGTTTCCTTGGCTGTACGAATCCTCTTTTCTGCACACCCTCACCAACCCATGTTATTTCTTGACTTTTTGATATTAGCCAATCCAACAGGTGTGCGGTGATATCTCATTGTGGTTTTGATTGTATAGATATAATATTTGATGTTGCATACTGCTTTACTGTTTGAGAGCCTTTTATTTATTTTAACACCAGTCCTCTGTTGTTGGATATTTATTTCGATTTCTTAACCTAATACAAATAACACTGAAACATGCTCATGTGTTTTGAATTAACATGAAGCATTAATATTCCTCTCTTTTCCTATAAACACTGAACCAAATTAAAGCAGTGAATATGGTATGTGCCAAAGGCCCGTGGTTCAGCAGTAGGTGTGGGGTCCTCAAAAGCAGGGCCTGTATGGTTCTTTGTACTCTCAGGGCCTAACAGACAGCCTGGAGCATAACACGTTCTCCATAAAAGCAACTACTGTACGTAAATGGTTGCTAGCAGGGGAGGATTCCCAGGTTTGTCTGCACAACGTTCACTTGGCTGCTTCCTCTTGTCTCTTTTCGTGAACTTTGTTGGCTATGAGGACTGGTGCTTAGGAAGCAAATGTCAAGCTACTTCATTGTTTTCACGGTGTTCTGCCAATATCCTGGGTATTTCAGGGATGTTGGTGTTAGTGTACAATTGTTACGCTAATCAGCAACTATAGAGCAGAAAGGCATCTGTGCAGACACAGAGACCTTGTGGCTCATTTTACAGATAAGAACACTGAGGCTCAGAAGGGAAACGACTCCACTAATTTTTATATCCCCTGACCTATCAGGCACATGACCAGTAAGTGAGGGCTGCTGCCTCTGTGGCCACTGTGCTATCCCTTCGATAAGCTAGGGAGAAATCCTACAGAGGCCTCATGGGACTTCTGCTATGACAGCTGGTAGAGCTCTGGGTCATAGTGACATGTATGCAGAAGCCCGCAGGCTCTGCGCAGCAGAGGCCCAGACACAGGCCTGCTGTCCCTGCCCCTGGTCACTGCAGCCCATGGAATCAGCCCTGTATTCCATGAGCTGGAGATCGATCAAAGTCTCTCAAAGTGTGGTCTTGCGCCACCTGCATCAAGACCCCTGGGACTCTTGCCAACCTTTGGATTCTTGGGTCCCACACCAAATGGACCAACTCTTTCATAAACATTCTCCAGCAGATTCTCAGGCATGCTGAAATTGGAGCAGCAGTGGGCTAGACCAGTGTCAGCAGATTATTTTCTTTAAAGGACCATATTGTCTCTGTTTTAATGACTCCACTGGGCACTGCAATGCGAAAGCAGTCATGGACGGTACATAAATGGGCATGGCTGGGTTTGGCCTGTGAGCCAGTTTGCTGACCTCAGAAGAGGTCAACCGAAAGAACATGAAGGCTGAATCCATCTTTGAGGAAGTTGGTTTCTTTTCTCATTTGACAGAAGGAGACTGTCCATGAGACACTCAGTGGGCTACATGTCGGGAGGTCTGGGTCTGATTTCGAGCTCTGCTCCCATCTCCTTGTGTGGCCTTGGCAAGTCCCTCCGTTCACTAGGACTGAGTCCCCATCTTGTACCGGTTGACCTCTCAGCTCTCTGTCAGCTCCACTGGCATGCCTCCTTACTTTCTCCTCCATCAGATGGCATTTAACAGCCCCAGCAGGGTGGGCCTGCTGCCTGTGTGGGGCTCAGTGTAGGGAAGGGAGGGTGGCGGGCCCTAGCCTGGCCAGGGTTCACTTCCCAGCAGCTTCTGGGAGCAGCTCTGGGCTTCTCGGCACAGTCTGGAGCTCCCAGGGCCAGGGGTGAGTCACTGAACATGGCCAGGACTTGCCTTGCTCACCCCTCCCTGCAGGCACTGCCCTCCAAGGCTCCAACAGAGACCCTGGCAGCGTGGGAGGGAGGGGCAGCCTCCTGGTACCAACACCATGCCACCCTGCTGGCTCCGATAGGATGGCAGGGTCAGCCTGGCTCCACCTGCAGGCCTGGCATCTTCTCCTGGAATTTCCATGTGTCCCTGTTCACAATGCCCCCAGCCGCAGGTAGATGTCCATGTGGACTGCCCGCCTGGGCCTCCCTTCTCTTTCCCACGGCCTTCCCTCTGCCTGGAATCCCTTAGACCTTCCTTGCCCATTTGGCAGGTTCCTGCTGATTTTTCCTGTGCCACCGCCTCTGAGAAGCCTTCCTTGGATCTCCTAGGAGGCTCACTCCCCTCCTCTTGATGCCCCAACAGCTGTGCCCAAACTATCCTTGACCGCTTCTCAGCGTGTGCACTTCTATTGTTGTGAGTGTGTCTGTTGGGTTTCCCTACCAGGGCAGGCAGCCAGAATGTGTGTGTTTTTTAACTATTTGTGTCTTTGGGTTTGTAATGACAATGGAAAACAGGGAAAAAAATAATCATAATGCTTCTGCTTGGTTGTGCTAATATCTCCAGCCAGAATGATCTTTTAGAATGCAAATATATTAATATCACACCTTTACTTCAATACCTTCAGTGGTTTCTTTTGAACACATCAAGTCAAAATACGAATGCCTCACATGACTCAGAGTGACCCTCGTTTTGCCTTTATTCTCTCTGCTTTTAGAGTCACCACTCTCTCCTTGGATCTCTAAATAGACGAACCTTCTCAAGTCTGAGTCTTTGCACATGCTGTTTCCTTGGCACAAAAAAGTTTTTCTCTTCTCTTTTATGTGTATAACCTCTGCTTATCTTCCAGGTCTGCCCTAGAGTCTCTTCCTTACAGAAGCCTCTCCCAACCCCTCTACACAAGCTCAGGTATTTTTAACCTACATTTCCGAAGTGTCCATTCTCAGAGCTGACGTAGACAGTAAACCCATGCATACCACTATATCCATACCAGTTCAAACACTGAAATACTTTCAGAACTGCTGATGGTTAACTATTGCTCTAAGCCCCCAAAGCCAAGCCCAATAGCCCTGGATCTCTCTGGGACACTGCTCCCCACTGCCTACTCTCCATTTCTACATAATTGAACAACTGAAGTTTTGTTGCCTCGCATTACAGAGGACTTCCAGAACGTGATTTGGGTTTACAGCCAGGTCTGATTAGAATCAGTTAATTCTGATTGATCCATCTAGCCCATGCTCATATTTCCCCTTATGATTATTTGTCTAATAATCATATTGCTACATTTGAATCTCCAGAAAGCAGGGACAAGTGGTGGAATATAGGGGCCTGGCACTAAAAGACCCACAATACCAATGTTAACTGTTTATGGCATGTAATCCTCACAACTCCATGAGGTAAGAGTTGTTTATTATTCTCACTTCACAACCAAGGCTTCGGAAAGAAAGAAAAGAAAAGAAAAGAAAAGAAAAGAAGAAAAGAAAAGAAAAGAAAAAGAAAAGAAAAAGAAAAGAAAAGAAAGAAAAGAAAAGAAAAGAAAAGAAAAGAAAAGAAAAGAAAAGAAAAAAAGAAAAGAAATCCATGCTGAAAGAAGGGAGAAAGAGAAAATTCCCAGACTAAGCTGTGGGGCTGTGTTATCCCAACTATATCCTTGTGCTACTACAGGAGCTGCCAAATATCATGATGGCTCCCCTTTGAACATGCTTGCATGAAATGGTTGAGGAGAGGGTCATTGTGGCTAAGTCCCACTACAGTCACCGTGTAGAGGAAACAGAAGTTCTAATGCAGGCAGCCCCCAATGATCCCTGCCTCTTGATATCCATGTTCTTGTGTTACCCATTTTCCATGAGCATGGGCTGGACCTACTGGCTCACATCTAACAAAGAGATTATGGCAAAAGTGATTAGATGCCACTTCCAAGGTTAGGTTACAAAGATAATGCTGTTCTTGTCTTGCTCACTCTCTCTTGTTTTCTGACTCCCTCTCAGGAAGTTAGCTGCCACTTCACATGCTACCTTACGGAAAGGCCTACGTGTCAATAAACAGAGGCCCTCAGTACAACAGCCCACCCGTAAAGGACTGAATGGTGACAGTAGCTATGTGACTGAACTTGGAAACTCTCCCTTCATTTGAGCCTTCAGATGAGACCACAGCACTGATCAACAACTTCACTGCAGTCTCAGGACTGACCTTAAGGCAAAGGAACCCAGCTAAGGTACACTGGGTTCCTAACCCACAGAAACTGAGATGATAGATGTTTATTGTTTCAAATCACTAGACATTGGTGGCAATTTGTTACGTGGCAATAGGTACCTAATACAGTCTGCTAAGCGAGTATTCCAACCTTTTTCTTGGCAGTAGGATAAAATCAATTCCCTCACATAAACACTCAGATCTCAATTCTACAGATTAGATTTGGCTTGTATTTTGCTATTTATGAATCTACACACAAATATTCAAATTTCCCTGACACTGAATGGAGACATACTGTGTACCAGACCATGAACTGTGGATTGCTGGCAATGCTGCATTCATCTCTGCACCCCAGGACTAGCACCAGGCTTATCTCACAAGAGAGATTTTGTAACTATGTGTTGAATTACATTCTCTTACCATTGGTTAGCTATTAAGACTCACATTTTACTGAGAGAGGGGCTTAGGGCCTAAATGACTCAGAGAGGATCATATAAACGGCATCAGGTCTTCCATGAAAATTCTAACGCTGCCATCTGGATATTCTAGAACTTCTATAGTGGGTAAAATAGCCCACTGCAGTCTAAAATGGCAATGTTTCCCTTTTTCCCTAAAATACTAGCTCAAAATAAGCAGGTGGCTTTTAAAAATATTTTTATTCAAGGATTTCATCCAAAAAGTCTCTGTTATCCTTTTTCCCCCCTCAAGTACAGTGAAATGGCCTTTCCATATTTTTGACGGATTCCTGGGATATAGTTCTTCAATGATGACATGTTAGCAGTAAGTAACAATTGGGTTATTTTAGTCCTCACTAATAATGTTCATGGAGCAATTGGTGTTTTTTTCCTGAGTTAATAAGAAACATTTGCAGCAAAAGCATGAGAGTCTGCAGATAAAGCAATTGGCAGGAGATGGTATGTTTAAATACCACAAAACAGCCCATATCCAAACAGGTGTGGAATAAAGCAGTATAAATAAACTAGTCTGCAGGCAGTTTAGCCCAAGCAAAATTGTGTAAGAAACTTTCTTCCCATTCTGAAAAAATGCATATAAACATATGTATATTATATACATACATGTATATACATAGAGAGAGAGAGGAGATTGGACCAAACCGGCTTCTTACATCCTCCTCAAACTACACAGCTAGAAAAACAGTTCTTATTCTGAGAGCTGAAAGTAAAAGTTGTTTGGCTTTTTTTTTTTTTTTTTTTAATGGCCGAATAAACAAAACCTTGCTAGGGGAGCAATTTTACTTTTGCAAATGTGGCCTTGAGCTAGAATATTTTGAAAGACTCACCTCTTTTCAACCTTTAAGAAATATGTCTGCCTCTTTGAATTAGTGATGGTCACTTCATGTTGTGCTCTGATATTTTAAAAAAATGTTTCTGTTGGTGCCGTTTTCTTAACCACGTGGGCACTTGACTCAGGGCATTAAGAATATAGATGCGGAGAGAACTGTTTGGTTTCCATTAAGACCTGCTAAGTGCACAGGAAACATGGTTTAGAGCAGAGAGGGGTTATAAAAACTGTCCTTTGCTTCATGCCACTTCTTTCTGGCCAGGAACAAAGCCAGGGCAAGGAGCTGGTCCATGCCAGAGCGTCTGGAAGTAGGTGGGTTAAATATTTCCCACCGGCTGTTTTTGGTGTTTGGAATCCTTTGTCCTTTGCCAACCCGTGTCTAGTTGGGGGTAATGTGAATGCAGCCCAAAGCTCCAAGATGTCACTGACACTTGACATGTCTCAGGGGTGACAAGGTGTCATGGCGCATGGAAACTGGGTCCCACTCAGCTCCTGGCAAGCATGCTTGCTTGCCCCTTTTGACTTGGGCTTCCAAGTTTCCATCTCTAAAACAGCCTTGTATGCATGGCGGCTATGAAGATTACCTGCAGGAACTACATGCAGGGTCTGTCACAGAGTGGATATTCAATTTATGGCCACTTTTATCTTAACTTTTGTTCCTGCTTTCCTCAAGAAGTTTTCCCTTTGAATACATCTCTCCTCTCAACACACATGCCTGGATCCCTCTCTCCTCCCCTTGGAGCAGCTCTCCCTACACAGTGTGCATGCAGTGGAACCATGCCAAGCAGAATAGAAATGAAAACAGTCGTGTCAAAGTCATTTGGTGGGGTAGTTAAGAGTATGAGTTCTGAACTCAGACCTGCTTTAGATTCTATCCCATTTCCTTTCTAGCCAAGTGAATTCTTTGAGCCTCAATTTCTTCACCTGAAAAATGGGACAAAGCATCATAATCTTCACTGAGTTGCCCTCCTCAAAATGCATAGCACAGATGCTGAGGGGCACTCGAGTACTTCCTTTGTGCATCCACAGAACCCCAGAGACTTCAAATGGTCTCTTCTGGGGGTTCTTCAACTGGAATCTGCCCTGGGTCTCATTCCTAATTCTAGTAACTGTTCCAGGTAATTCCAGCCTGTGAATAACCACATCAGAGCCAGAAATCACCGGTTAATTTTTCAAACCCTATGAACAAACATTTTGACTTATGCTGGACTCAAGGGTTCAGAGGTATAGCCACTTAATTCTGTATCTAGAATGAGATGGAAAGCCAGTGTTTCTCTCTGAAACAGAATTTTCTCCAAGAAACCACGGGTGAACAGAGAATCAAAATAAAAGTTCTCCTTTCTGTTATTAATGAGGGTCAGAGAGCAAGAGTCAGCAGCATGGCTAGCGGTGCTTGAAGAACATTTGGTATTATTTTGTGCAGCACTCTCTCTCCCTCTTGTTTTTGCTTTTTCTCCTTCCCCCCCTGTGGCAAGTATTATAAATAGGCCTCCTTCTTATCTGATCTGCCCCTAAATGTTTTTCATTTGAAAACCACAGTTAATTTTAGATAATTGTCGAAGATAATCTCAAATTTGTGTGTAATATAGGCCCTAGTTCTAAGAAAAACATGACATTTCTGGAAGACCTGGTTTGGGTCCCTCTTCCTCTGGCCATTCCACAGCCAACATCTCCGACTCGCTTCCTGCGCTTAACAGACAGGTTGTACCTTAAGCCTGCTGGATCCCTTTTCTAGAAGCAGACAGACTGCCTTCTCCCAGTGCTTCCCCGGTGTGACTTTAAAGCTGAAGCAGGTTTCCGGAAAGTGAGGAGTGGGGCACCCCAGCACTGCCACCAGGATTGGCTCTGCAATGACAGCGGGCCCCTACCTTCTCAGCAGGCCGGCCCCTCCCTACCCACATGCAGAGAACTCTGCACTTGAAATGTGCAAAGGCTGTTTGCTGCACGGCTCTGGTTGTGTTTCAGAGCCTGGGCCACATTTGTCCTCGCCTGAGTTAAGAGGTAAAGAACATTCCAATTGTGAGCCTGGATGGAAAAAATATATTTGAAGTTTTTTCTGCTAACAAGGTATGCGGAGGACTCAAATTCCAGTAAACGAAGGTTAAAGACAGGCTGGTTTGCAGAATACAGTTGCCTCCCCCCTCTTTAATTTTTCCATAAAGTGCCATAAAAAGCCACTACACTAACAAACATTTTGGGAAGAGAACAGGCCCTGGGCCAAGAAGCCACAAGCTTAAATGGGGGAAATCTGAACCCTGAGGCACAGTTTCCTGAGCAGAGTCATTACTCAAGAAAGAATCAGGCATTAACAGCTGTACCCAAACCAAATCTCTGGCCACCCTGGGCTCCGCAGGGCTGCGTGGGTCAGGTCAAGAGACAGCCACACCCCTCATCTTCTTCACTCAAGAAGTGCAAGAAAAATGCTTCCCTACAGCTCAGGTTCTGCACCTGAGAAGCACACGTCTTGCTTCATTTAAAGAAGGGAAAGTAAATCCAGCACAGTAACAATCAAAACTCCAGCTGCATTTATTTATTTTTTAAAATGTATTGTTGTGAAACACGGAGATATTCTGCTAAAATGGATACAGAAGAATAAAGTTCCCCGGAGATCTAGGTCAAGCATGAAAAAGAAAAATATGGAGGAGGGGCTAACCCTAGAAAATATTGACATACTACAAAACCATAATAATAAAATCAGTATGGTACTGGCTCAAGAACAGAGACCGATGAGTAGAGCAGGTCTATTTATAAACGAGCACTTGAAATATGATTAACACAGCTTATAAATCATGAGGAATAGTTAGATTATTTAGTAGATGCTATTGAGAGACTCACCATATGGAAAACAGTAAGATCTGTATCCCTATATTATACAAAGGTGGACTCCAGATGAGGAAGAGATAATATGAGTGGCAAAATTATAAGGTTAACAGAAGAAAACATAGAAGACTATTTTTGTGGCTTAGAGGTGGAGAAAACTTTCTAAACAAGAACTAAACTCACAAACAATATGGGGGAAAAATGGATGGTTTTGATTGTTCCAAAATTGAGTATTTCTTTTTAATAAAGGATAGCACAGATGAAATTTAAAAAATACACATAGGAACAGAATATTTGCAATGTCCAAAACTGACTAAGAAGCAATCTAGGGTATGTGAGAGACACTTGTAAGTTAACAAGCAAAGGACTATAAAATCCAATAGAAAAGGATATGATAGGCAACTCACAGTGGTAGAAATCCAAACAGCTCACACAATATGAGGAGGTGTTTAAACTTATCAGTCATCGGAGAAATGCACATCAGAGCTAGTGAGAGATGAGCTTTGTACCCATCAGATTGGCAAACATTGGTCTGAGATGTGGGAACGCATGATTCCTCGTGTCCTGCTCTTGGGAGTATAGGTTAGTGAGGCCATCCTAAAGAATCATCTCAAAAAATGGAGCATCTATGTAAATTAGAATCAATAGTTCCACTTCTGGAATATCCCACAGCATCCTCACTTGGGTCCATAAGAGAGAATATGAAAGTTTATTGCAGGATTGAGACCTGTGGATGTCAGGCCCGGGGGGCAACCAAGAGGTCCACAGTTGAGGAAGTGGGAAAGTAAAATGCTGTGGGGCCTATCATGGAATATTTTGTATGTGGCAGTCAGGATAAATTAGCTGGAATTACCAATGAGCAGCATGTGAGGTTCTTAAAAACATAGTGCTGCATGCAAATAAGGAAAACAAACAATGAGGACTGTTGAAAGGATCAAATGGTAATAAAACACTCAACATAGTGACTGGCCCAAAGAAGGTATATGATTCTATCAACAGGTAGGTGGAAAATCAGAAGGATCAATCCATCTTGACAAAAGATTCAGGACTGTAGGGTAGGGGATGGTATCTGAAATTACTCAAAATTGGATTTCTGGACTGTCTTACTTGGTGGCTGGATCAGGGTTTCTGCAAGGAGAACTGCTATGAATACAGAAAAGGACATCCCTGGCAGAATGCCCCCTGTCCCAGCGGTAGTGGGGAGGTTCCAGTGTTGCCCCAGCCAGGTGCCACGTTGGCCAAAGTTAATTCTTAGCTATTTCCTAATTCATCACTGCCTCTCTTGACCTTCCATATGCAGCCTGTGTTTCATGATCACAGAAAGAAGTTCTGCTGAGAGTTCTTTCACATAGGATATGGAGGAACCAATTTTCCCTTTTTCTCTATGCCATGCGAATACTGTAAGGCATGTCTATTATATTAATGTGCGCTCGCCAAATGTCAGTAACCGATGCCATAGAAGGGAAGAAGGGAAATGAATGAGCTTGTCTGAGACTCTTGCTCTGGGAAGCCTAAGAGAAGAGATTCCATTCTGCAAGCGGGAGGCCAGGGAGTTCTTACTGAGTGAGGAGACAGCAGGTTATTTACACTGTATTTGTGATTAGGGGTCACAGAGAGGGGCAAGGGGCTGAATTCCAAGAATGGAACAGAATCCAGCTCTCTCTGAAGGAAGTTCAGGGTTTGGAAAACTCCCAAGGAGCAATAATTCAACTGAACTAACCTGATGAGCTGTTTTTAAATCAGTTTGAGAAATATAGTCAAACATTGAACAGCTTCCTAGAACTGAAACAACTGGGCAAAGGTAAGCTTTTATTAGACCTTAGCAGTACACCCGGAGCATTGGTCAGAGTGGAAGGCTCAGCTCTATCTGGAAGACTTGGTTTTATTTCCCCCATTTGGAGATTGTCTAGAGCAAGGCATGTTTTCTACTTCCTGGTAATTCTTGATTTGAAGCTAACACACTGAGCAAATGAAGTCAACTCAATATATTGAAGGCCTAGTATGTGCCTGCTGATGTGCTGGGGCTTTTCCCTATCTTATCTCAGGAACCCTCTCACAATCCTTCAGGGAAGAGATTATCATTCTCCATTCTTCACAAGAGGAAAGGGAGTCTCTGGGAGGTTAGAGAGGTTCTCAAGGTCCCACGGTTTATAAAAAGATGTGGATTCAAACTAGACAGCTGATTCCAGATTGGAACTTTCTTCCACCCACACCCGTGATTCTAAAAGAGATCAGGCATCCCTAGAATATCCCATAAAGGACCCCATGATAGCAGGGTTGAAGGGATAAATTGTCTCTCCCAACCCATTTTCAAGCAAGGATGCTAGAGGGGAAGTCATGTGCTAAAATGGAACTGGGGAAGAAGTAATGATGAGTGAGTAAAGATGAGCTTTCAAGTTCTTATTATGTGCCAAGTACTGTGAAAAATGGTCTGCATGAGCACAATCCTATGAGGTGGTTATGTTACTATCTCCATTTTTCTATTTGGGAAGCTGAATTTCAAAGTTTAATTAATTGTCCAAACTCAAACCTCTAACACTTCATGGAGTAGATCCTAAATTTGACTCTCAAGCTAGTGTTTTTAAAGCACTGCTCAAAATTGTTTTCCTAGAATATGGCAATGTGCAGCAGTGGTAGCAAAGGCAGCTAAAATGGTGGTGTTATGGTGGCCTAAGTGATGATGGTGTTGTTGTTGTTGTTGTTCTTGGTGGTGGTGGTAAAAGTGATGGTGGTGGTAGGGGTGTGATGATGTTAATGGTGGTGGTAGTGAGGGTGAGGGTGAGATAGTGGTGATAATGGTGGTAGTGATGGTCGTGGTGGTGGTGGCAGTGGTGGTGGCAGAGGTGATGGTGGGGATTATGATGGGGATGATGGGTAGTGGTGATCCTGGCGGTGGTGGTGGTGGTGGAGGTGATGGTGGTGGTGGTGGTGGTGGAGGTGATGGGAGGGGTTATGATGGTCATGGGGGTAGTGGTGGTGGAGGTGCTAGTGGGAGTGATGGTGGTGGTAATAATACAGGTGATGATGGAAATGATGGTGGTGATGGCACTGATGATGGAAGTGCTGGTGGTCTTGTTGGTGGTAATGATGGCAATGGGGGTGGGAGTCCTGACAGTGGTTGTGCTGGTGGTGTTCCTAGCCTTAGTGATGGTGGTGGCTGTGACAGGGGTGGTAGCCATGAAGATATTGGTGGTGGTAGTTAATGCAGACCTCCTCTCCAGAGTTTCTGAGAAAAAGAATCTTCTCTGTTCTCTGTTCCTGGAAGGGCTGAGGAGCTTTTTAACCACAGGTTGGCTTTTAATTCCTCTGCCCCTTATTCACTTCCATGCTATTGACGAGAGCTATAGTTGTCCAGGACCAGCTGGGGAGAGACAGACCCCATGACCGTTTCCCCGAAGGCGGCCTTTGGCCACTCAGTGCTGGAACACATGACCCCCTGCCTCGCCCCTGGCACATTAACCAGGTGACTGCCTGCCAGGACCCAGCCCAGTCCAAAGGGATTTGGGATTCAATGTCCCAAACAAGGCACTGATTAGCTGGTAATCAGGCAGCGATTAGCAGGTCGGGTCACCTGCAGTTCAGTGCCCATTGTTCCCTGCAAAGTCCTGGGATGTTTGCCACACGGCCAGAGAGTCTGAATGTCTGAGGATCCCACTGCCTGCAGCTCTGCTATGTAGAGCTGTGATTAGGGAAAAATCCTCTGTTCCCCTAAGCCCATCCCCGTGGAGGAGGCAGTGCTGTGAATCCCCTCTGCCTATTCACACAAAAGGCTTTGGGGGAAAGAATGGCCTGCTTAAGAGCCCAGCAGTGACAGGGAGGTGAGGCCCCAAGGGTACACTGAAGAACTACAAGCATAATTAGCACATTCCTCTTTGGGCAGGGTGTTGAAAGTGCGCACAATGAAATCGGGCAGAACTGAGTCCAGCCTGGGATTCTGCTGTGGTCTTCATATGTGACCTTGGACAAGATATTTAACCTGGAGACTTGGTTACCTTGGATTTTGAGATGATTAATACTAATACTTGTCTCTTAGGGTTGTTTGAGGTTTAAATTTTAAAAGTGAATGTAAAGCAGTTAATATAGGCTCTAGGATAGAGGAAGTGCCCAGTTAAGTGCAATATCACAGTTACCATTGGTCATAGGAGAGACATTATCATTATTCGAAGTACTTTACTTTTAAAAAAATGCCCCAGTAACACCACTAAGATGAGATGAGTCTCTCCTTCATATAGGCCTTCATAAAGATGAGATGAGGTAATTCTCATAAAGCATTCAACACAGGGCCTAGCACATCATTAGCACTCAAAAAGTGATACTAACGATGATAATCGTTTTTATAATTTGCTCAAAGATAAATGCAAAAGGAATTTGCAGCATATTTCACTACGTTGCAGTATATAATCACGGAAATGTAGAGCATGATTTTGAACTAAAAGGGGATTAATGAAATGATTCATGGAGCATTTGTATCATTGAGTCCCATACAGTTCTATAATCCACGTGTCCTCAAATCATCTGGAGATATTGTTAAAACACGGATTCTGATTTCATAACTCTGGGGTGAGGCCGAGGTTCTGCATTTCTACTTAATTTCCAGGTGATTCCAGGGCTATGGTTCATGGACCCCACTTTGAGTAAACAGGATATACACTTTTGTAACACCAAAGTATGCATATGTACACTTATGTATAGAAAACCTTCCTAGACTATGCTCAAGAACTGTCATCTCTAATTGAGAGACTGTGACTGGTTTCTTTCCCCATCACTAAAATGTTTTATCTTTCTCAAAATTTTAATAATGGACATGTAAAGAAAACATTAAAAAATGCAATAAATTTTATCAATACAGAAAGATCTTCCCTCCCCTTCCATCTTGTCACATGGCCAGGTTTTCCAGCACATTCCTTGTCAGGTCTACATGCCTGATGCTCTGATTTTCTCCTATAGCCACACTAGGCCTTTTCAGCGGCCTAACCACAAGGAAATCACATTAGCACACGCTCATTCTGTGGGCTTCAGCTCTCTGAGGAGCAGGTGGGTTCCAGCTCGGATACAGCAGCTGGCCAAGGTTCAGGGCCTGGGGGCATGCAAACCAGCCAGGTGCAAGATGGACAGCTCTTAACTTAGAGGAGCCCAGAGAGTTCTGAAGTCTGATTCTGGCTGCATGTGGATAAGGCATTCCAGCAAACATGGCGGGGTATTCTGGAATTGGAAAGAGCTCAAGAAAGTCCATCCTACAAAAGCAGCAGATCACTGGCCCTTCTCTAAGGAGAGGGATGAGGGAAAGACCCCCATGGGTTCTAACGGTGGGGGACATATGATCTTTCCTTCCTTTTGATCACCACCCTCCACACTCCCCCCAAAAGAAAATTGGATATGTGAGCCCAATATCTCTTCCTTATCAGACTGTCCCAGTCACTGAGAGGTTGACAGAGTCGAAAAGAGCATAGAGAGACAGAAAATGGGTTGAATTCTAACCTTGCCATTTAAAAGCTAAACTGCGTTAGACAGGAGACGTGGCTCTATTTCTGCCTGTGGGCAATGGGAATAGCAGTGCAATGATATCTTTAGGGGTAAGAATTATGGCGCTAAGATATCCTAGTCTCTGGTCAGGTACAAAGTAGGCTTGCTAAACGCCCATGCTAATAATTGTTACGCTTTGAATTCAGTATTCACTGTCCTCCTCATCATTACAACTTGTACCTGCCCAGAAGAACCCCCAGTGACCGTGAAGTCCCTTGTTTTAGCCCCCATCACCACGTCCATTCACTTATCAGTCAGATGTTGGGGAGAAACAGATGGTGTACTTAGACTGGGTAATAGGAGGAGAGTTTAATAAAGGGACTTTTCACAGGGGTGACGGCAGGGTTTAGGAAGTCCATAAAGGAAAACATAAGGCCCTAGGGGTAACAACAGCAACAACCATTACCCAGCTCTCCCCACAGCTTGAAAGGCCAAAGGGAAGAAGCGGTATAAGAATCCAGAGAGGGTAGCGGTATGGAGAGGGTTGCCTGACAGGGGCAGAGGCTCTGGCCTTTATGGGGGGGGGGCAGCCAACTCACCAAGGAGGGGGAGGCTAGGGAATAAATTCAGACCCCTCTGTTTCTACCCTTCTAAGCCTGCTCATGCCTTTGCCAGATCTTGGTGTGGTTTCTCCTCTGACTGACTTCACCTGGATACTTCTGACCTTACTGGGTGGCTATCTTATGTGCATGGTTACACTCTCAAGAGATGAAGGCCACGTTTCTAAAGGTGACACCCATGGCTACACCAATGCATGATATACAGCCTAGAGACTGAACATACTAAATATGGAATTTATTTTAAGACTGATCTGTAAAGTACCATTGTAGGACTTCACATCCTGGATATCTAGTCCCACTGGTGATCTAACCATGAAACTCACTGAAAGACTTCCAGAAGCAGGTAACTTCCAGAGGAAAGACTCTTCCCAAGTTTCTATGGAATAAGATGGCACCATTTTGTGGAACCCAAAGGGAAATCAGATGGCAAGAGTAGCTGTTGCTGTCACCTCCTGGGCGGGAGGTGTCCCCAGCAGTGTTCAGAAGGAGGACATTGAATCTGGAGGGACACGTGGAACATTGCAGCAACCCTGCCGAGCCAAATCTGACCCTTACTTCATGAAACATCCTCCTTGGAACTCACACATACTTTTCTTTTAGTGTTTGACACTCATAAGTTTATATTAATTCTTTATATGCATGAATCATTTCCTGAGTAGACCGTCAAATCCTTGAGGGCAGGAAGGTAGTATAAAGCACACCTCATGCTTGAAAATGCGTGAAGGTAAATAGAAGGGGGAATGAACCACAGGAGACTATGGACTCTGGGAAACAAACTGAGGGCTTCCGGCGGGGGGGGGGGATTGGGATAGGCCAGTGATGGGTATTAAGGAGGACACATATTGCATGGAGCATGGGGTGTTATACGCAAATAATGTGTCATGGAACACTACATCAAAAACTAAGGATATACTGTATGGTGACTAACATAACATATTAAAAAATTATTATTAAAAAAAAAGAAAGAAAATGCATGAAGGTGCAGGGGGTACCTGGGTGGCTCAGTCAGTGGGGCACGTGACTCTTGATCTCAGGGCTGTGAGTTTGAGCCCCACATTGCCTGTCGACCTTATTTTTTAAAAAATCTTTAAAAAAATACCTGGATAATATATGCAACATCTTTAGCATGTAACTGGGCACACACAGGAAGTGATGAATAAATGATTTATGGTTAATTATTCTTCTATTCTTTATATCTTCCACCATACTGAAAATACACCCCCATCTCATGTGCACGCACGCACACACACACACACACACACACACACAGAAACTCAACTTTTCTTCTGCACCTTCTGTGGGCTATTTATTATGTAGAATTTCATACATAGAGCTCCCCATTTATACTGGGAACTGTGAAGTTGTTTCCATTAGTCTGATAGTAATGCATGATTTTGAATTTATTTTCCCTTTATTCTTTTCTCATTTGTAGAGCCAATCAAATTAGTATTATAAGTGCCAACTTGTTTGCAATCATTGCCATCAAAACAAAGTAGCAGGGGCACCCACCTGGCTTCGCTGGGAGAGCGTATGACTCTTGAGTTAGGGGTCATGAGTCTGGGCTCCATGTTGGGTGTAGAGATTACTTATATAAATAAATAAATAAACCTATTTTTTAAATGTAGTAGTAGTTATTAAGTATGAAGACTACGCCGATAATCCAGCATATGCTTTATCACTTTTACTTTAGAACAAAAACACAATATTCAAAAATTGGGCAGAGCAGGTGGTTTTCCTGCCCTGCCACTGTCACACGGCACACGGCATAGGCACCTTTAATCTCAACAGCTTGGATTTCTGTTTTATATGAGGACATTGAGGCTTGGTGGGGGTTCAGTCACCTGCCTAAGTCCACACACCTAGTACGTGGTGTAAGGAGACTCAGACCCAATCCTGTGTGTCTCCACATCCAGGCTTTCTTTCTTTTTCTATCTTTTTTTCCCCTAGGTAAACTCTACTCCCAATGTGAGTTTCAAGCTCATGACCCTGAGATTGACAGTCACATGCTCTACTGACTGAGCCAATGAGGCACCCCTCCACAACCGGTCTTTTGATTATATTGGACTATTCTTTGAGTGTTATTGAATGGCTCATGCTATATTGATGCACACTGGCGATAAGGGGTTGGGGTGGGGGTGTTGAGGGAAGATACAAATAGGAAGAGATGCCTGGCCATAGATGGTGACCTAAACCCAGTCCACAGTGGTCTTGTGTGTTGTGGTGGTTAGATCAAGAGCAATGGGGAGTTTGGGGCCATATGGAAGCCAGGTAGCCACACAGATGAGGCTTTCCTCACAGGTGCTGTCCAGGCACACTTACAGGTGGGGCTACTGCTGGCATCTCCACATCTGGCTTAGAAGCAATCAATCCATGAAGAATTGAAATGCATGAAAGAAAAGTTCCGGGTTGTTCCAAATCATATGATCTATGGTCCCCATTCCAGGCACCTGCTGTTGCCTGCTTTGAGTCTACGGCTGGATGTTCTTTCCCAGAACTCTTCGTATCAATCCTTTTGGGTCTTCACAGAGTTATGGGAATGGCAACTCCAGGACACATCCACATTGATGGGAGGGCACAAATCTGGGGCCCTCTGGCTCCAGATATGAAGAGAGTCCATGGAAGAAATGTTTTTGACTAGTGTCCTTATTGTGGAAAACCATAGAAAAGTGCTGTTCATCCTTCATGCTCCAAATGTCCAGAATTTAGAGAATGAATATGTTTAGGTGACAGTATGATAAACTTTTCAACAGATTAATAATGCTCAATACACCTTTTGCATGGCTTGCAATCCTGACGCTGCAACTGATCTGCTACTATAATTTGACTTTCACTATAGCAAAGTTAACTTTGTTATTTTGGAATGGCAAATTGAATCATGTGAAGTTTAGAAATCACACACACACACACACACAGATACAGACACAGACACACAGACACACACACACCAGGTAAAGCCATAACAAAAGTCCTTTTGCCTTTCATATATTTCGAGGACAATGAAACCATTCAATCAGTGCCCAGAATGATAATTATCTTTTTGGACACATGACCTCATATTCCCAATCTATTAAGCACACCAAATCTGAAAATGAGTGGTATTAGGGATGCTACTGAAATGGATACAAGGGAATTGAAAGAAAATCAAGCCTGCTTTAGTTTTGAATCTCCAAAGGAATACATACTAAGGACCCTTAGAAAAGAATAAGAACACAGAAAAATAAAATGGTGATGGCATGCGGTTTTTTACTTACTAGATGTTTGACCCTCATTTTTTCAGGTCACATCAATTTGGGATAGAGGTGGGGGTGAGATGTTGACTCAAGTGTGGGTAACAATTACAATGGCCTATGACCAAGTTCCACAGTAAAGTGATTGGTTCCCTAACCTCTCTACAGTGCTTGTTGTCAAGATCCCGTATAGCCACACACATTCTGCTTCTGGAACCAATCCACAGAATGGTTACGTACATCAGAAACAACTGCTTCCTACAGTCCAGCTTCATTTTAGGAGCCACCTCATCTTGAATTTTAGAACCCCCTTTCTCTAGTGATGTGAGTTGGGGTGTGTTGGAAGATGTGTGACCATGCAGTGTTGCTCTTTCAAACTATTCACTGAGACAGACCCATCAGTGTTCCAGGAGAGAGGAGGCACCTGGCGTCTCTCCAATTCAGGGTCAGCCCCTAGCCTTTTTGGGATACTTTCTGCATGGAAAAGGAACTTTGTTACCTGTTCTTAATCTGAATCTTAATTTCTGTGTCCTGGACCCTGCCATCCATAGTTCCCAAAGCCATTGTTACTGTTTCTCCTAGGAGGCCTAGAAAGTGGGTTTCCAGGCAAATGGAAAGCTTGGGTGGGACCCAGAAATTCTATGGTGGGAGTGCTGATCAAGTGTCTCCACTACCATCCCTGGACCTCTCTGAGGCCCCCACTCTAGCCCCCTGGAGATTCACATTAAAAATGCTTCAGAGCAGGAAACCTAGTTGATGGATTAATCAATCAACCAACAAGTATCTATTGAGAGCACCTAATTTTTACTCAGCAAATGCTGACTGGAGAGGATGGTGCAGTGACAGGTAATGGAGGACTCTTCAAAGTCAGACAGAGGACGTGAAACTGATACTCAGCTCGCCACACATTCATTCAACAGTTAGCCATTGAACACCCTTGCATGAACTGTGCAGTATTCTGGGAAATGGGGATAAAGAATGCAGATTAGACTATCATCCCATGTCATTTATAGTCTATCAAGGTCACAATTTTTAAAAAATACTTAGAATAAAGGTAATGTGTATTGTAATTGGACAAGAGGCAGTTTTCAAGGCTTATGGTGGTCAAGGAAGTGAGGAAATTTAAACTTCAGATTTTTGAGACCTGGAAGGATATAACTGGGCAGTGGTTTGGGAATCTGATTTTGGTGGTGGTAGACAAGATGGATGGACGTATGTACTGGGTTGAAAAGTGCCTCCCCTCCCCAAGTCATGTCTACCCAGAATCTCAGAATGTGACCATATTTGGAAATAAGGTCTGTGTAGATAAAACAAGTTAAGATGAGGTCATACTGGATTAAGGTGGGGCATAAACAAATACTTACAAATGACTGGTGCCCTTTTAAATAGACTTTGTGAAGATACACACACAGGGAAGAAGGGCATATGAAGTCAGAGGCAGAGACTGGATTGACACAGCTAAAAGCCAAGGAACACCAAGGACTGCCAGTTATCACCAAAAGCTAGGAGAGAAGTAGGGAACGATTCCTCCCTGGAGTCTTCGAAGGGAGCATGACCATGCTAACTCATTGCTTTCAGACTTCCAGCATCACAGGCTATGAGAAAATAAATTGCCGTTGTCTTAAATCACCACATCTGTGGTAGTTTGTTACAGAAGACATAGGAAACTAGTATAGATAACGGACTGGAGTTAAGGAGATCACCAGGCTAAATGATGTATGAGTCCTGACTTAGGGGGTTTGAGGGCCCAGGTGAGAAAGAATAAGTGTAATTTTGTATGGTTGCATGCAAGATGATGGTTGAAGACCCTGGTAGAAGAAACAGTATCTTCTCAAGCTCACTTCATGATAAACAGGCAACCCAAAGGAGCATAGACAGACAACCGTTGAGCTTCTGAAGGCTCAGCTCCATTTATGGGACAGCATAAGAAAGGAAGCAAGTGAGAGAGTGAAGAAATTATTGCAAATCTTCCATTCAACCCAATAGGTATTTATTAAGCCTTGCCTACTTCATATCCCCAAGAAATTCACAGTGCAAATCAGGTGCAAAATTAAAACAGTTCAAACCAAGGGATACAGGCAATCATGGAAGTAAACTAAAGGAATGAAACAGTGCTGAGAAAAATAAATACTTGTCCCTGTTGAAGGGTGGTTAGGCTGTCTTCCCAGAGAAGATGACATCTAAGCAGGGGTTAAAAGAATTGATCAGGGTGGGCCAGTATATGGGGGTGGAGGAGAGAGGAAAGAACCAGAATCTACTGTTGTGTTTGAATGCTCCTGGAGTAGAAGCCACCCCTGACTCCAGTGCCTTCATCCAGCACACAGAGGCACACAGAAACTGGTGAGTGAGTGAATGAATGCATGAACTAACGAAGTGACCCAGAAGCCAAGGGAGGAGAGTGCTTTGGTGAGGAAGAGTGGATAATGCATATTGTTGAAAGCTAGAGGGACCAGAGGCAGACAAAGATGACCACAAAGCAAACAGCAGGTCACTGAACCTTGGGAAGATCTGAGCTTTGGAAAAGTCCAAGGGCAGCTTTCAGGAGTTGAAAAGAAAAGAGTAAACAGTGAGGAATAAACAATTCTGATGAAGGTTCAAGTTGCTTGGCAAAAAATTAAAAAAATATATATATATAGAGAGAGAAAGAGTCAAAAGGAGTGTTGAGGGGAAGATTGTGTTTGAAGAATAGAGGAGAAGGAAATGTGAAGATGTTGGAGACATAGCTCCTCAGGGGCCAGGGATGGATGGGTGAATGAATCAGCCAACATTTATTGAGCACCTACTACATGGAAGGCACTATACTAGCCATTTTCAAATATATTTTCTCTGCATGTGAAATTGAAACTTCACATGAAATGTTAGCTCTAGGAAGAAGAAGCAGGTTTTCCTTTAGAAAGAAGAAACAGGTTTTCCTTTAATAATGGGAACAGGGCAGATAGACGGATCTTATAAGGATACGGGTTGATAGAGGTCTCCCTCTCATTTACTAAATATCCACTGGTTACCCCCTCTGTGCCAGATACTCCGCTAAGGGCCTCAGATACTTTACCTAATGGGAACCTGACAGCAACCCTAGAATGTTCTATCATGATCCCCATCTTGGTGATGGGGAAACTAAAGCTGTTAAACCTTTGCTCAGATTATTTCAACATGCAGGCAGTTGCCAATGAATCCAGAATCCACATCTGAGTGTGTCTGGACTCAGTTTCTTCATCTGTAAAACTACATCTCAGGGTTGCTGTGAGGTGGAATCATGGAGAAAGTGCTCAAGAAATGGAAGTTCTTGTTGTCACTCTTTCTCTGCCCTTTGGAATGAGGTCCTCAGGTCCTTGCTAGACTCACCCCTCTGCCAACATTCTCCAGCACTCTTTGGAGTTGGAGACTTCCTGGAGCCCCAGAAAGGTGCCAGAAGCAGTATGAAGTCAAATCCATCTGCTATCTTGGGCCCAAGATGTCTGCTCCTTGCTCCCAGAAAAGAAGTCATGTTTGGGATGCAAACCAAATACAGAACATGACCTAAAAGCAAAGGGTGTCTCCAAATGGGATAATGCAAACCGAGACAATAGTTGCACAGATCAATAGGAAACCTTTAAAGGCCACTGATGAGCTAGACTGCAGGGACGCTTCTGTTCTGGAAAAGGAAAATAAAATGGATCAATAAGAGACGAAACTGATATTAAATGGCTGAGATTTACTCCCTGCTTCCAGGAGCTCTTTGCCAAGCTGATTCTCTGGTCAGACTTGTTCATTCCCTTCTTGCCCTCCGTGATGGGATCCTAAGGCATAAGACAACCGGGCTCACAAACAGACTTCTGCAAGATGGCAGCAGAAAAACCACAGGTCATGTCTCACTGCAAGGGTTACTGGTTACCACAACCAGGGGCAATTTGCCTGAATGCAACAAACTGGGTGTAGGGAGAACATCAACCTGCACTCCCCCCAACCCACCCTCCAATCTCATTTATGTCCTGTATCAGCAGCCTACTGATTTTTTAAGAGTTTTCTTGTGTATGTAAGAGATTCATCTACCAACTGGTGACCTTGGGCAAACTTCTCACTCTCTCCATCTCAGTGTCCTTATCTAAATAGGTCAGTGTTGTTGTGATGGAGTAGTATGTGATCAGTGTCATCTTCCTCATCACTGCCAGTACCACTATCACCAGCTCAGCAACGAGTACTGATATGGCTGAATGCCCATGTGGCTTTGTGTTGGGGATGTGCAGTTTAAGGGTAAAAGAGACTGTAACTGATTAGCTGGCTGGTCTTGAGCAAGTTGTGAATCTTCTCTGATCATCATGTAAGCCATCAGAGACCCAGGACGACATACCTTCTGGTTACTTGCGGAGGCAGGTAAAGCACTTAGCATGAGCTAGGCACATAATGAGTACTCAGAAAGGGTCCCATGACTTAGGTCTGTGATTGGTCCCCCAGCAAACTTTTTTTTAAGATTATTTATTTACTTGAATGAGGAGACAGAGAGAGAGAGAGAGCCCATGAATGGAGGGATGAGCAGAGGGGGAAGGAGAGGGAAGGGGAAAGAATCTCAAGCAGACTCCACACTGAGCACAGAGCCCAATGTGAGGCTCAATCTCATTACCCTGAGACCATGACCTGAGCTGAAATCAAGAGTCAGATGTTCAACTGACTGACCCACCCAGGTGTCCCCCCTCCCCCCGGGCAGAACTTTTTAGGCTAAAATCTTGGTGAGCCCAGATTGACAACTCAGGGTGCACCTCAAGAGACAGACAAAAAGAGCCACCTGGGGGAGTGAGAGAGGGTGGAAAGCTGCATTGTCTGGTTGGGCACAGTACTGAAAGAGATCCAGGCAGGCTTAATACCCTTTGAGAGAAAGCTTCCCACCATGACCTTCCTTCTTGTTTCTCTTTCTCCTGCCATGGCATGGAGCCTTCACCTTCACTCAAGCTGCTTGGGTGCCCACAGGCAATGCAAAGGGATGAAGGGCTTTTCCTCTTAGGCCCCTGAGCATCTTTCAGTACTTGGGTACTTCCTGTCTCCCCAGCCAGCCCTCCATCCCTACCTGCAGCTAGGGTTCTGGGCTCCATTCATGGTCCAGGATAGCAAGGGCCATGAGGATCAAGATGACTACCCTCATGTCATAGGTATTATTTCATTCAACACAACTGAGCCCCTACTATGTGCCAGGTGCCATACTGGGCAGCAGGGATCACCAGATAAACCAAACACGGTCTTTACCATTGAGGCCATCCTGGACTAGCCAGTTGCCATAGATATACAAAGCCCTGCTCCCTACCCCTCTCATTTCACCTGAAAGAGAAGCCTCTTGAGAATTTCAAACTCTGTCCTGTGTTTTTTGAACAACTCCTTACTGCTGCTTCTTTCATAACCCGTAACCCCCCAAAGCCACCCTGAGTCTTTCGCCCCTCCTTCTTTTCCCTCACCATGATGGGTTCTTTACTTCTCCACTCTTTCCTCCTGGCTTTCTGTCCTGCAACATCTTCTTTTTCATGTTACACTTGGATACGTTCCCCTTATCCCATCTCTGCTGCTTGTTGGCCAATTTTCCCCAATGGTGGGTGGGGACATTCTCTTTCAATGTCTCCATCTCTCTCTAAGTGGATGTGCAATTGTCTGGGTGCCCAACTCTGCCCCCCCACTCCCCAGAAGGGACTCTCATTAGCCTGATAGCCTATGGTCCCTGCGTGTGGCCTGCAGTGTGTCTGAATGAGGTACATGCAGATTTAAAAAAAAAAAAAAAGAAGCCAACCTTTTCTTCCTCCTTCTCTCTGACCGACAAGGGATTATTCCACTGCAATATTTCTTCTGCCATCCTGTTCTCCCATGCACCGTCTGGTACCTCTGAGTTCTCTTATATCATTTTAGATTTCCCTTTAATAACTCTGTCTTCACAAAGGACCTCCTCTTTGAACAAAAAGAAAACCTCTGCATGTCACTTTTCTTTCTCCTTCACCTTCCTCTTCTCTAACTCGTTTTCACATGCTGACTCCTTGGAAGGATGACAGGGACTGACATCTGTTGAGTGCCCTACATGCTAGGTGTTGCAAAATCTTCCACAGATAGAGCTCATGTAGAAACGATTAGCCTCGAACAATGAGGACACTGAGGCTCAGAAAGCTTAAGCCATGTGGTGTAGATCACACATAATTATGTGACAGGTCTCCAAGACTCCATGCTATCTGTCCTTTGAATTGCCCACACATGGATGACATATGTGAGCACATGTGAACCCAGTCTCTTGGGTCCGTGTGACATCCATTATAGAAAATGTTTGTTTGATTATTTCTCATTCCTCACCCTCAATGAGGGTCTTTGTGCTGGCTTTAGAATTACTGTCTTCTAAGTGATTCTGTGTTCAAAGTTTTACAATGAAAAGGATATATGTTTGGGCAAATCTAGGGCAGGGAGAAAAACCAGAATGACTGAGTTCAAATCCCAGCTCTTCCTATCCAGATGGCCTCAGGCTATGGGGAATAATACGAGCACCTTCCTTATATGGGTTGCTATGGGTCTTTTGCTTCCTGACTGGGGACTCAGGATGAGGCTCACATGGTCAGTAGGTTCCTGCTCGGCACATGCTGTGCTGCATAAATGTACACTGATGATTTCCTTATCTGCGATAAGGACTTGTTAGCTGTGAGACTCTTGACTTCAAGATAAAGCTCCTGACATCACCAAACTTCATCTTTCCTGTTAACAAAACAGAGGTAATACTCTCTTGCGTTGAAACTTTGCTATGAGCCTCTGATGAGATAAGCTACATAAAGCTGCTAACTCAGGCACTTGGTCATAGCAGGTGTTTTTTGGCTGAATACATGCCAGTTCCCTTTCCCTTTGTTCGAGGCAGCTCAAAGCACTATGTACTTCCGATCAATGGAAGGAACTAGAAGAGGGAAAAAAGAAACAAACCAACTCTGGAGCTGGATCTGGCTCAAGATCAGCTTCGTGGGGCTAGCCAAGGAGTCTCCTATTCTCAGTTCCCACCAAGGGGTGGTCTTGCTTGAGTAACCAACTGAAGTCCACCCCACCCCTTTTCGAGGTGGTCCCCAAACTCCTTGGTGAGTGTCCCTACAGACATGGCTTCTTTGAGGGGGACGGGATGATGTGAAAGATTATTCATGTCTGCAATGGGCTCTCTCTGAGTCACTCCAGAGCCCGGTGGTAACTGGAAGAAAACACCCCTGATCAATACCACATTTCCAGATTTCGTTAGTTTTTTTTTTTTTTAAAGATTTTATTTATTTATTTGACAGAGATAGAAACACCAAGCGAGAGAGGGAACACAAGCAGGGGGAGAGGGAAAGGAAGAAGCAGGCTCATAGCGGAGGAGCCTGATGTGGGGCTCAATCCCAGAACGCCGGGATCACGCCCTGAGCCGAAGGCAGACGATTAACCGCTGTGCCACCCAGGCGCCCCCCAGATTTCGTTAGTTTTTAATAGCTCAATGCTCTTTTGGAAGGCAGCATCGGGCATGCATAACTTTTTGGACACAAAGAGAAATGTTAAGAGGCCACCCTTTGAGTTTGGACTTGAGGACACCCTGGATCCTCTGAGGGGTCCTCTCCCTCCAGAAACTGTGAGGAGCGCTGACCTGACAAGAGCTGCCTCCCTGTACTGCCCAGGGGGCTGAGTGTCTCCCTGTCCTATGCAATCAGACTTTTCCCAGGACGTGGTGAGCTTGGTTTTGATGTCTTTCCCCAAATCACCAAGTTCTGACAACAGTGTCACTCAAATGTCTGCCTCTCTTTATCTATCATGGCCACACTAGTCCAGGCCAATTCCCTGGAGAAACCAGCCTTAGCAGTCACTGGGCCTCCCAGCAGTCAGAGTGAGCTCTTCAGACTGTGCTGGGAAGTGTGTCCCTCGCTACTGCTACCAAGCCCTCGCTTGGCTTCCCAGTGCTCCCTGAGCTGCCCTGCTCCTCTTGTGAAAACCCCCTTGCTCCTCATCGCCCTGCCCTTCCTCCTTCTAATTCAGCTTTCTGGGCCTTTTGTTGTTGTTATTTGTTTCCAAAATGTGCCAGGATTTTATGTATTCATGGTCTTCATCTATGACCTTCCCATAGTCTGGACAACTCTTCCCCAAGCCCTTCGTGTAATGTCATGGTTATTTCTTTGTTTATGTCTTGGCTTATGTGTCTCCTTTCCATGGGCCTTCCCACAACAAGTTTACCTAAGGATACCATTATTTCAATTGCCTTTATTCTGTAGCATCCCCATTATTTATTTCCATAACTTGAGTTTATGAATGAATCTGCTCACTTACTTGTTTTACTCTATCCCCTCCTCATGACTGAAAGCCCTCTGATGACTTGGATCTATCTTACTCACCACTGGAAACCCCATAAGAATATTGTGCCTGGCATGTAGTAGGCTCACACTATTACACTGTGTTGAAAGAATGAAAGAGTACAGAAAGTGAATCATTTGGCAGGCTTGTGGTTGTCTACTGTGTTCATATCAGGGGGCACGGTGGGTATGTGTGTATGTGAATAGAAGGAGAATCTTCTGGAGCTTGGATTACTCTCCGCTAAAACCCTTCCATGGCTCCCCATTGCCCCCTGGACAGAGCCTTAACTCTGCTTAGTTTATGAGGCTCTTTGTGAATTGCCCTGCTTTCCCCCTTCAGAGGCTTCTCTTACTCCATTTTCCCACTCCCTCTGCAGAATATGTAATGTGCTTCTGTACCTATAAGGCTTGGCTCTTTATGCTCATTTTCTGTACCTTGCTGACCCCAGGACCATTTCACATGACATTCTCTCCAGACAGCCACCATGTTGTCTCTGTGTGTCTGTTGGGTGCCCTCTCCTTGTGCTCCCTGAACTTTCACCTAACACCAGAGTCTCCAAAATGGGGAAATCCAGGGCCTTCTTTTGGGCAACTGGGGAAAAATATGAACACATTTTTTTTTTAAATTCCTACCTTTGTGTTTTACAGTGTGTACCAAATATTAGCATACCATTAAAACTACACTAATTTTAAAAGAGGAATATAATGTACACAGGGGAGAATGGTCAACGAATTCATAAGTGTGCACAGTCACAAAAGTTTGGGGATCAAAATGATGTAATACTCATCAGACTGCATTATATTTGTCTGTTTTTGTCCATCTCTTCTGAGACCTCCTTTAAGGAAAGTCATCAGGGAAGGAATGCTGTACAGAATGGTATTGTCCAAAGGTGGCAGAGGAGGTGGTTTTAAATCGTACATCAAAGGAGGCACCCCAAAACACTGACTCCTGCCCTTCTTAATTCCAATTCACATAGGAGACAGTCTAAGCTAGCTGTCAGTATGTCAGTATTCTGACACCGCTCAGTAACACTTGCCAGTCTCCCTTTTTAAAAGAGAACTCAGGTTCTAGGGTCAAGCCCCTGGAAAGGGCCTTTTATGCAGCTAGAATCCAACAAGTGGGCTTTATTGTCATTACTCCCCATTACCTGTGGCAATAATGTTGGTTTTTCTCTGCTAGCTTGTTTCTGTGAAAACTTTCTTAAATGTATTTAAAGAGTGATTAAATTAAAAAAAATATTAAGTAAATTACAATATATGTAAAATCTGGATTTGGCAGCCCATTTACATTTGGGAAACACTAGTGCAGCATAATCGACATGATCTTTGAAATATGAAGACTTGTCTAGATTTCTGGCTCTGGCAGTGACTGCATGTGTGACCAATGGCAAGTTTTCTCTGAATCTGACTCCAAAATGGGGGCAAAATTACTTACCTCACAAGGTTTTTTGAAGGTGGGGATTAACATATGTAAAGACATTTTCCAATGCCTGCGCCTGCTTGGTAACTGATCTAGGTTTATTCAATGAGTAAAAGGTGAGTACGAATGAAATAAATCTGAATCAGTGAATCAGTGAGCCTGGGTCCTCCCTAAAAGTCTTATCCATCTTAGCTGGGATGAGTCAGTCTCTGGAGGATCCTATTTCATCTTCACTATAGTCCCACTTCACACCCTGTTGGCATTTACCTGGGAACTTGGGAAAGTTGAGGAACCTGCCCTGTCCCTGAATTCACTCCTTTGGAGGGATTAGTGTGAGAGGAGAATGGACCGAGGATGAGACCTACACTTACTTTGTGGCTCTGCTGGAATCTTGGTAGAACGTTGACTGCAGAACATGAGCTGTTTCTAAATATAACTTCTGCCCTGACAGTTGATGAGTCCCTCACACAAAGAAGTGTTCAAGACTGTAGGTGATGAGCATGTGACCCAGGTCTGACTCACCTTTTCCCTAAGAAACATTGTGTTCATCTTCTTGAAAGCAAAGAGATAGTTTGAGGGCATCATGAAATAAATCTTGAAAGAGTATTTCTAGAATCGTTATTGTTTGTATGTTTTTTAAGATTTAAGTCAGATGCTTAACCGACTGACTGAGCCACCCAGGTACCCCAAGTATTTCTGGAATCTTATGTACTGACTCTACAGATGTGACTTTACAGGCCAACATTAGTCTCATCTTTAACACTCACAAACACAGCCATTCCACTTTCATTTCAAAATGAAAGCTGTTTTTTAACAAGACCTTTTAAACAAACAAACAAACAAACTCCTCCCATCTGCATGGTTTCTCATTTTTCAGTAGTCTAGCCCAATCTTCTTTACATGATGGTTTGGCCCCTGTGGAAACTTCCAGACTTCTTAATGTACAGTATCATTTCTGTTGCATTCTGTTGGTCAATACAAGTCAGAAGGACAGCTGAGTTTCAAGAGAAGGGGACTGCTCCTAATAGAAGCATTGGCACATGTGTACAGAAATGCGATGAATTGTTGGTGCCTGTCTTGTAGATGATCTCATGCACACACACACACACACACACACATGCACGCCAATTCATAAAAGGTATGGCTCACTTCTGGTAACAGAAAGCTCAGGATGAGTATCAGTCATCCCTGATTTCTGCCACAGGGTGTCCACTGGATCCCCAAGAACAAAGACCTTGAGTCCTTCCACGTTGCTTCATTTTCATTTCCACTGTAGGAAAATGCAATAGAAATGTACAAATGTACAAATATCAAATGTACAAATATGCTTCTGTAGGACCAAAATGTGAACACATCAACGCACACAGAAATGTGTATCCGAAAGTGAGATGGAGGTTATTTTAGATTTCATATTTGTATCTTGAGCTTTCCTGCGATGCCTTACTCTAGTCCAACTTTTTCTGCCCCTAAACCTTTGCCCAGACACCCCTCATGCATGACTCACCTGCCTTATGCACAAAACCATGTCTTTTCCCCAATTAGCAGATCAAGATCCATCCACCTACTGCCCTTCATAATGACTCTTCTGACACAAACAAGTCTAACAGTCTTGACTCTTCTTTACTCTGAGAGATGTTAGACAATGGATAGGAGCTGGCCAAATGGCAGGGCAAGCAGGGAAGGACAGGAAACAGACTACATTAAGTCTCAGATCTGGAAAAGAGAATGGCTACATACAACCAGCAAGATTTCTTTTTTGGTTTCACCTCACACAGTTACTTCCATGGGGTTATAGGGTGAGATGAGACGGGCCATAAAAGGAAAAAGGATATGCATGCATATCCTTTGTATGTTGGGGCTAAAACATTGAGAAAGAATTTCAGAACAGGGCAACATAAAGAAAATGTTTACACTTGAAGATTTGTATTTGGTTTAACTTGTTTTTGGCAGAGAAGATAAGCACTAAAATGATTGTAACAAATTTCAGTGTCCTTAGCAATGATTTTCCCTTATTATCAACCCAAGGCTGCATCTGTCACAATGTAGTGAATTCTGTTTAACCAAAAGGGAGAGAATTTTCTGTGTAAGTCAATACATGCATAACTCCATTCATCAAATACAAACAGAGCCATCACTTTTAAAACACTGCACCCCAGAGAGTGAAGTACATCTGTGCTTACAGAAACCAGTATAAACTTCCCCAAACTGGAAGCAAATAACATGAAATGAAAACCTCTCTTCAAAAATAAACACTGACCGATGAAACCAAGAGTTGTTGCTTTGAAAAGATCAACAGAATGGACATGACTTTAGCTACAACAACCAAGAAGAAAAAGAGAGAAGACTCAAATTACTAATATAAGAAATGGGAGCAGGGGCATGACTACCAACTTGACAGAAATAAAACAGATGGTAAGAGAAGAGTACAAGCAGCTGTATGCCAACAGGTGAGACAACCTACATGAAATGAACAGATTCGTAGAAACCCAGACTGCCAAAGCTCAAGGAGAAAAAGAAAGATATTGAGTCAGTCATTAAACAAAATAAACTTCCAACAAAGAAAACCCAGGACCACATGGCTTCACTAGTAAATCTGACCAAATATTTAGAGAATAATTAGCACCAACGCTTCTCAAACTCTCCCAGAAAGAGGAAGAGGAGGGACCACTTCCTAATTCAGTCTGAGACCAGAGTCACTGTGATACCAAAGGCAGACAAAGACATCGCAACAAAAGAAGATTACAGATCAATAACCCTTGTGAATGTGGATGCAAAAAATCTCAACAAAGAAAGTGAAAAAGACAAGTCTTATGTACTGAATGTGTCCTCCCCAAATTCATATGTTGAAACCCTACTCACCAGTGTGTTGGTATTTGGAGGTGGGGCCTCTGGGAGGTAATTAGGATGAGATGAGCTCATGTGGGTGGAGCCCTAGGGAGTGGGGTTAGTGCCCTTTACAACTCATCAGAGAGCTTGCTTCCTCAGCTCTATTCCCCACCATGTGAGGGTACAATGAGAATTGGTCATCTATACCCTGAAAGAGGGCTTTCACCAGAACCTAGACATGCTGGCACCCAGATCTCAGAATTTCTAGCCTCCAGGACTAAAGGAAATTAATTTGACCTTCCCAAATCAAAGTTTATTATTATTTTAACTTTTAGGTGCCTGGATATTTTTTTTTCCCTCCTTTGCTTCTTGGCGGGAAAAAATTTGCCATTTTGTTCTGGGTTTTTCGGTTTTTCCTTTTCTTCAGTGTCAGTTGACCTGCAACATCAATTTGGCCACTCTTGGTTATTTAGACCCACAGAAGGGAAGATATGCCAGTTTACAAAAGGTAGATGCACAGAGTCTAGCTCCTTCCTGGGTCAGAGCCTGCCCTAGCCTGAATGTCTGAGTGTTTCTCTCCCTAAGACCTGGCCATTCCCCCATTAGTCAGGTGAGTGCTCTCTGTCTGCACTGGCCTGGCCTGCATGAAATCCAGGTCACCCTTGGCTGGTCACCAGCCCATTCTGGCCTTCAGGTGTGCCAGCTGCAAACTGCCTCAGGCTGCTTCTGTCTGTCACTCTGTGTCTCTGTAGTTCTATCTATCTCTGGGCTGATCAGCTGGAAGACAATGCTCCCAACTAGCCCTTCTCAGAAATCTTTACTTCCTGCCTCAAGTCACCAAAACGTTCCTTCTAAGTTCATGTTCTGCTTATGTTTTAAACTCTGGCATTCTTCCCAAATACTGAGGTTTGCACTCGCCCGTGAGTGTCTTTCCTGTCCAAGGTATGCATTGCACCTACCCACAGGTACATAGAATACGTGACGATTCCAGTTGGGAAAGTGCTACGTGAGCGTGCTTCCTCAAATCATCAGAAAAACTGCACAGGTGGCTATCGCTGCTTCTGTTTTAGAGCTGAAAACACTGAGGTGTCTTGCCTGTGGATATGGGGTTGGAACGAGGTCCCGTAGTCAAAGCTGCGGTGTTTGACTCTGAAGCCAGTTGCTCTTCCCTCTATGGGGACAGTTTCTGTTATGATCACTGAGGCCTCATGACCCACCTTCCCATAGTGCTGTCTTTAAGAACACAGTCCATGGGGAATGGCTGCTAATGGGCTCAGGTTTCTCTTTGGGGCAATTATGTAGTTGTGAGGATTGCAGAATTCTGTGAATCTACTAAAATCCCCTGAATTGTACATTTTAAAGGATACGTTTTATGGTATGTGAATTATATCTTATTATTATTATTTTTTAAAAGAACTCAATTTGCACTCTTATCCTCTCACATCTCAGCCCGGTTAGAGGAATTGTGAATAATTTATCACCTCTGATGGCTTCCCATCACACTTAGAAGAAGTCCAAATGACTTTTGGCCCGTTAGCAAACTCTGCAGGCACCGCACCCCTATGGCCCAGCATTTACCCTTCCCGCGCACCCCTCCCCCACCACCTCCTGCAAACACCTGAAACTCCTCACCTGACCTTTTCCTCCTGTCCAAAAGAGTCAGCCAGGGGCAACCCTGGGAGCTGCCCACTGAAGGCTGTGGGTGGGAGCTGCAGCACAAGCGGCCTGCTTCCTCCCTTCCAGAGCTGTACTCTGTGGGTCCCACCTAAGAGCCCAGTCCCCTGGTACTCCCACTTGCCCATGGGGCAATCAGGTAATAACATCCCCTGGATTGGACTCCTTCCCTTTCCTTCTCACTTCCCCTTCGTGTGCCTCCCAGTTTGTTTGCACTTAGACCCTCATCTCAGGGTTTTCTTCGAAGAAAACCTGACCTAAGACAAGCCTTTTGCTGAGGTAGCCACCACCTGTCTCTCTCCCTTCATTTGCTATCACTTGCCGTCTACCTGACTCCCTTACCTGCAATGAACTGTCCCTTTTTCAGCACACTAAGTTTTCTCCTGTATGTCAGGTCCTTTGCACTTGCACTTGGTTCTTTCTGCCAAGAACCATCTGCCCCCACTCCACACATGGGTGGTTTCTTTCTGTTTTGTGGCCACAGCTCAAATGACTCTCTCAACCCAAGAGAGGTCTTCCTTGAACTCTATCTAAACTAGATCCCAATGCCTTATCACACCCCATTTCATCACTCTAAAACACTGATACATTGGAGAAGGTGCTGGAAGTTTTGAGTTTGTTCTTCTAGGTCCCGTCTCTGCTCTTCTTCACCGTCTTCTGTGCTCTGAGAGGATGGTCTTTATGGGAGACGGTAGGGGCTCCCTGGACCTCAGGCTGTGATTTGGACTTGGCCATGGGAGGTTCTCACAGGCATCGGGGTCAGAGGACTGTGAGTCAGAGCTCTGATTTCCCCAGTGCCTTCCCTGCTGGGTTCCTTGGTTCACCTTGAACTTGCCCACGCCTTTGTAAATAGCCCTTTATGACATTCTCCTTAATTATGCAGTTTGTGCAGTCTGTTTTGTGGTGTGTGTGTGTATGTGTCTTATTACACATTCTCTAAAATTATTTTAAGTATCTACATTTCTGTTCTCTCCTTTTCATATAAGAATGCAAACTTCACAAGGGAAGACATCCTGCCTGCTTTGTTCATGACTGTATCCTCAGTGCCTAAAACCGAGTTCAGTATAGAATAGGTGCTTACAAGTAGTTTCGAATGTATAGATTGCATGTATGTGAAGATGTTTACCCATCTTGCTAATGGGTCGGGTCACCTAGATTTCTTGAGGTGACCACCTCCCTCCAACTTATCTCAGCCCCCAGGCAAACAAGGTTTTCTGAGNCAGGCAACAAGGCTTTCTGAGTTCATGCTTTTTCCCTTAACCCCTTTGGCTCTGAAGCTGCAAAATAGGGTTACAAATGAGTTATTATCTGGAATAGATTTAGCTGTAAAGCCCTTCTGTTACAGGTTAATAAAATCTAGGAAATTACCTCCAAACAGCCAGAAATACATTGTGGGAAAATGAGAAGACAGTTGAGAAGTAAGGATTTGAGTTTTCAACATTTATGTTTGCTTTCACTCCTAATAAATATTTAAGTTAAATTGAATTTAACTTAACTTGATGACTACTTAAGTTTAATAGTCATCTGTTTATAGCAGTACTTTCTGCAATTTTTTAGTTAAGAATCTTTGGCTCTTAACCAAAATGCCTTAAAAAAAAACCCCACCTTTCTCCTTCTACTACAAATTTATAACTCTGCGCTCACTTATGTAATTGTGGTATGAAGTCAATTCCAGTTGTTTTCCTTTGGTAAAGAAAAAGGAAAGTAAACATGGAGAAGGATTCATTTGCATACATTTTAGAGAACAAATTAGAAATTGTGGTAGGCAGAATAACTGCCCCCTCCCCAAAGATGTCTGTGTCCTAATGCCTGGAACCTGTGACTATGGTACCTTTTATGGGGAACAAGAATTTGGGCTGCAGATGGAAATGAGGATGCTATTCAGTGGATCTTAAGATACAGAGATTATCTTGGATTATCTAGGTGGGCTCAATATAACCACAAAGGTCTTTTAAAATGAAAGAGGAAAGCCAAAGAGGACAGCAGAGTGACAGTGATGGGAGGATTCACTCACCCTGTTGGCCTTTGAAGGTGGAGGAGTGTCCACAAGCCAAAGAATGCACACAAGGAAAGACATTCTCCCCTACAACTTCCGAAGGAATGCAATCTTGCTGATGGCTGCTTCCCTGCTGCTACTTTGATTTTAGCCCAATGAGACCTGTGTCAAACCTGTGACCTACAGGACTCAATGATAATAAATTTGTGTTGTTTTAAGCCACCAGGTCTGTGATGATTTGTCACTGCAGCAACAGAAAACTAATGTAGAAACATAACCATGCTTTCCTTGAGGGGCAGCTATACTGTTTCTTTCCTACACCAGATATTTTAATTTTTGTGTGACATTTCAATCATGCAAACATGAATACAGAGTCGTTAGGTTATATTGTTGGGTTTTCATGAAGACTTTTTTTTTTTTTACAAGTGTGTCATACATTCCAAGTATTCCCATCAAAATGGGAGGTGCCCATAAATTAAATTAGATTTAATCTTTCAATTCCCAGCTCTTTTGCAAGAAGTAAAGAAGAAAAAAAAAATTGAGCACCTAGAAGTGTGTTGAATGTTGAAATAATATGGATGTGCTGCTCTTGTTTTTCCCACCCAGCACAGTCGGTGAACTCCAGTACAAGGGGTTAATACCCATGAATAAGGTTAGACCAGAATTGTGAGGGAAATAGTAGATCCCTAGAGCAGTGCATTATTTTAAAATTACATTTTCCTGCTTCTTGCTTTCCTGCTTCCATGGTGTGAAGGGAACTTGCTCTTCTTGACATGTTGTAGCTAGCTTAGACGCTCCGAGAGAGCCAAATGACTCAGTCCCTGGACCACTACCAACGTTTTCAGGGTTGAATCCTGCTCTTATTTTCTAAGGAACAATGTTTAACTGGCCTCTGTGGCATTGTGTCAACTGACATCACCCTCTAATTGCAGATATGTCACGTTAGGCTACCACCAATATTCAAGAAAGGATCCCAAGGCGAGTTAAACAATATGGTGGAGGCTGCTGTGTGTTTTTCACATCCCCTGCCAAGGGGAAGTCCATGTCCTAAGGAAACATACAATTCAGGCCCTCTCAATATGATCTC
>NC_048229.1:73508413-73508593 GCF_002007445.2 Ailuropoda melanoleuca
TCTCTCATGGTTCATTCCCCCTTCTGTTTACCCCCCTTCATTCTTCTCTTCCTTCTCCTACCAATCTTCCTGCTATTTCTTTTTTTTTTAATATTTTATTTATTTATTCGACAGAGATAGAGACAGCCAGTGAGAGAGGGAACACAAGCAGGGGGAGTGGGAGAGGAAGAAGCAGGCTCA
>NC_048229.1:73511369-73549592 GCF_002007445.2 Ailuropoda melanoleuca
AGGCAGACGCTTAACCGCTGTGCCACCAAGGCGCCCCTATGAGGCTTTCTAATTCCTGGGAAATGAAGCTGATTGACCTGCAGGGGCCTTGATGGAGGCGTGGAGAAGAAAGCACAGTGGAAAGACTTTCGCAGTCTTTGGACTTTCCTGAAAAACAATGTATAGCTTTCCAGTTGATGGATACAAATTGCCCCCCTTTATGGGCACATATGTTGAAGAAAATAGGGCAGCAGCCAGCTCTAAGAGAAAACCAAGATGGGGTAATCAAGAACGCTGACTTCTTGAACAAGATATGGATTTGGAGCTAATCAGAATCACACAGCAAGATGGCAGACCAGGAATTGTCAACTGGAAGGGGGTCCTTCAGGATGTGTAAATATGCCTTGAACTACTTTCATATAGTCTCTTTATTGTGGGGTTTCTTTCCTCAGTCCTATTCTGATGACCAAGTGTGTGCCCTTAGAGTTTTAAGGTGCTACAGACTGAATGTTTATGTCCCTTTAAAATTCATATGTTGAAACCTAACTCCCAGTGTGACTGCATTTGGAGGTGGAGCCTTTGGGAAGTGGAGACCTCTTGGAAGGGATTAGTACTCTTATAAAAGAGACCTGGACCATTCCCTTGACCCTTCTGCCATGTGAAGACATAGTGAGAAGATGGCTGTCAGTGTATGAACCGGGAGGCGGGTCCCGACCAGAAATCAGATCTGCTGGTTCCTTAATCTTGAACTTCACACCTCCAGAGCTGTAAGAAATAAACATTTGCTGTTTAGGCCACCCTGTCTATGCTATTTTTGTTATAGCAGCCCAAATGAAGTAAGATAAAAGGCATTCTCTTATGTTGCTAATATTTGTCTGGGGAGCGCTCACTGCCTAAATGGCCAGCCGCAGTCAGGGACTACTCTGTCAATGAAAGAGGGAGGTGGCCAGAAATGGAATAAGAATGGAGGGGCTTGGGGACAGTTGCCTGAATGAGAGGTGCAGAAGGAATGGAAGTAGACCAAGGATCACAGAGAGCATTTGTGACTACAGCTTTCAAACAGATAAAGTTAGCTTTGACAATGCTATTCTGTTTTCTGGCCTCTGGCTTCTGACTCACCACTCCGATCAGGCATTCTCATCATCAAGACACTGATTACCTTGAACAACGCATGCTGGGTAGCTCACCATTCTATGTCTCCAAGAGATAAATCGTTGTCTCTTTCATTATAATCATACTCGGTCCCAGGCAAAGTACTAAGCACTTTCCATATTACCACTTCTCTGACATGCTCTTTAAAAGAAGCTCAACAAATGTCCCAGCAACTTAGCCAACACTCTCTTTGATGATCTGACTGTATAACTGTCTGCAAACACACTGGATGAGGCTAATGTGTATACTGCTTAAGCCAAGAATGGATTTGAAAAAGACCAGCACATTCTAAGGCTTCAATACTTTGCCACCTAAGATGGCTACAATTCGCAGGTCAAAATGAGAGGTCAAAGCTGACAGCATGATCTCCAAACAGTTTAAATAAAGCAGTAAGGAAAAATAATCATAATCCTATCCAATTTAGGTACGTCAGTTTTATATAATTTTACTATCTCACGTAAGCTTATGAACAGTCTAGAAGAGTTTTCAAAGTGTGGTCCACAAGTCCAAACCGTTGAACACCACCCCTGGGAGCACCCACTCACAGGAAAGTTTTTAAAACCACTGTTCAGGAGGGTGAAGTCTTAAAATCTGGTCCCTCTCTCCCTTTTTTCTCCTTCTCTCCATCTCCCTTTTCTTTCTTCTTATCTTGTGACTTTTATTTCTTTTATGCTTTCATCTCTTCTTCTTTTCTCCCATATTTTTTTTTTTGCTGAAGTTTACTTTTGTCCACATGCCAATGAGAATCAAGATAAGGGCAATAAAGAGAAATGTAGTTGGACAGTTAGATTTAAGTACATGAAGGGAAGTGTATTCTTCAGCTTTCCTTTCGTGAAGAACAAGATATTTCTTTAGAAAATTTCCTTGGCAAGGACTAGGGACACAAGCTGAGGTCTCCAGGGAGCTTTATATGAACAGAAAGTCTCTGCAGAGGGCAGAGAGAAATGTGTTTGTTACTGTTTACAGAGGCAGGAAGATAAGGGAGCATGAGGGGCAGGAAGTAGGGACAAAACAATATGGCTGCTCCCAGCACTCTCCCCATGTTTAAGTGAAGTATACCAAAATGTTCATATAATTAAGGGTAATGGAAGCTTTGAGTCAGCCAATGAAAGCTGGGTTCTACATCAAGGGGGATGCCTGAGAAAAACAGAGAATAAAGGAAGTTATAGAAAAGCACAGGGAAGAACCCTCAGGAACTCAGAGATTTTTGGAAAACCTTGAAGAGGGATTGAGATTGAGATCGCCTATCAGAAGCCCTGAAATTGGAGTCTGAACCAAGTTTAAAGATCCCTTAGGAACACAATAATGGCATAATTTATCTGAAGATCAGGGTACTTTTGAGAATGAAAGGCACATTTGAAAGATGCAAGACAACAGGCATATCCAGGAGAACAGACCATTCTACCTAAAAAGGCCTTAGCTCTCTTGAGCCCATAGGAAAGAAAGCTCATACCATGGAGCTGGTTCAGAAGTTTCCCCTAAAGTAGTCTTGGGCTGCAAAGGACAAAGAAAAAGGTGAGAGAAATCTGACAGCAGCTGGAGGAGAAGCTCCACAAATGAGTGGTGGGTGACTTCCTCTTGTGAAAAGATCAATTTTTGTGATCTTAAGTAAAAGATCATAGTTGATTCAGTTTCTATAGAAATTAGAGATGCCCAGATAAATTGCCAATACTGATAAAAGAAAGGGGGAAAAGTAAAGAAAAAAAAAGAAAAAGAAAAAAAAAGAAAAAAGGGAAGAAAGGAGGAAGGAAGGAGAGAGAGGAGGGACGGGAGAGCGAGGAAGTTAGTTCTGTCTGTTCTCGGCTGTCCTCCTCAATGAACTGATGGTAGAATTCAAAATTCTGCCTTGAGTGACACATCACAGAAGTCAGGGTAGCTGACAGGTGCTCAGCTGAAGGGCAGGCAGCGTGGTGCAGTGGAAAGAGCAGAGGCCCTAAGATCAGATAGGCCTGCCTGTAATTACAA
Organism: Ailuropoda melanoleuca; assembly: GCF_002007445.2. Lineage (NCBI taxonomy): Eukaryota > Metazoa > Chordata > Mammalia > Carnivora > Ursidae > Ailuropoda > Ailuropoda melanoleuca. The sequence goes on from NC_048229.1 coordinate 73,514,466, forward strand.
AGAAATGAGATGTCAAAACAGAGTAGGCTGTTGGGAAGAAGAGTCTCTAAGGGAGAGTTACAGTTTCCAATAATAGCTTCTCTCTTTACTTTCTACCATACATCCATTAAAAACAAAAATAAAAACAAAAACAAAAGCACCCCAACTATTCACCTGGCACTGTGTCACGTGAAGACAGTTGACAACATCACAAAAAATACAAGATTTCTTTGGGATGTCTTGGCTTCAGATATAAGTGATATGGCACATAAAGATGTTAGTGTGGGGGTTGCAGTCATTCCCAAGAAGTAGACAGTGAAGGAGCTGAAACTGAAGGTCAAGGGAAAGTCCCTGTGAACTCTTGCTAGGAGAGATGCCATGGGTATTGGTGATGCTGTAAACAGAACAAAACAAGCAGCAACAGAAATCCCAATGATTTCAAGTATGGAAGCCATATCAAATGTCACAAGAAAGAATGTTCCAGTCTTGAGAGGCTGATTTGTAATTTCTTCTTACATGGGTGATAAGATGGAGCATGTTTATCCAGAGCAACACAGGGAAGACAGCTGGTCTAAATTAATTCTTGCCTGCCGAGGCCTTCCTTGATGGGTGTGTGCATATGGGTGCATGTGAGGGGTGGTGACAGGCGGCGGTGGAGATAGGGTGTATGGTCATGATGCCTCACTCCAGAGCAGGGTTGGCATGTGCTGGAAAAGCCACCAAATGTGGACAATAATCATGTAATACATAGCATAACTAAAGTCCTGCTTTTGGCATCCTTTGTAGGTTTTGTCAAAGCTGGAGAATCTATCATTTCAAATCTGTAAGCCTTTTTCTGGTAAAGACTGCCTCTTTGGGACATCGTCCATGCTCTTCTCTCATCTGAGAAAGATCACCTGGAGGGGCCCTTTAGTGGTTCATGCATAAAAGCTGTACTACCCAGTGCACTCCAGGAAAGCCTGTGAAGACCCAGGAAACTTAATGCAGATATTTTAGACGAAAAAGTTTGGAAACTTAAAGTGGAATATTTGGCCGAACCATAGCTCTGTTTCCATTTTAGTATTTTTGTTGGGGAGAAGGGGCTGGTAGATTTTTTTTCCCACTGATATGAAGTCTGCATTGTGCTTATGAGCTGTGGCTTGTCCTCGCTGATAGAAGTATATTTCTGTTACAGGGTAGGACATAGAAGAGGACTGCTGGATGCATGCTGATCTCATTTTGACAGAGCCGTCATGACAGCCGCCATGACAGTGGACCTCCTTGGGCACAGAGCACAGCACCATGCTGATAACCTGTGTGAAGCATCCTTGCGTAGGCAATGGCCCAGGCCTGGAGAATTATCTCGGCATCAGACAGCTGCATCCTGGTCACTTCTTTGGGGTTCTCTGTGTGTGTGGAAGTGAGAGCATGGGGACAGAGAAGAATGCTCATGAAGGGAATGGAAAGCCCAATGTCCACCATCCTGAGACAAGGTCAGCACGAGGGCAGAGGTGGAAGGTGGGGGTCAAAACCCAGGAGCACAGCATGGAATTTCCTCCCTCTGGGGTCCCAGGCTGGTTAGGCATGGACACTGGGGCTGAGACATGCTTGAGGCTGTTCCCTAGAGGGAGAAGTTGCTCTCCCTGCACAGAGAGGTTGGGCAGGCCTATAGCAGGCAGCTCTGTGGAGTTCTCACGAGGAATAGTCTACACCTGGGGCTCTAAAGAGGGTCATGTGTGATTGTAGTTGATCAACTCATGGTTCACAGAGAGCTGAAACCACAGGAAAATCTTCCTCAGAACCAAACAAATCAAGGTAAGCAGCAGCAGCAATGGCAACCAAATTCTAATCTTGTGGAGGCACAACTCTGTGGGGAAGAGTCCATGTCCCCGAATTCGTGTGTGGTAGGTGCTATCAGCATCTGCCTGAGGGGCATGAACCAAGGTCTGGGGAAAGCAGAAGAACGAGAGAGGAGGCTGAGGCTGTGGTCACAGCAGATGCCGAAGGCTCAGGTGGCTCGGCTCCTGATACGCTGCCCGAGGGGGACAGCAAGGGTGATGGGGGGACAGCGGCCAGCAGGAGAGGCCTCGTCACGTTCACTCATAGGCTCGATGACCCCTTTTGGACTTGAATGGGCGAAGCAAACGCAACATCCGCGTTTCAACTCTGACAACTACTGACCAAGGACACCAACACAGTCCCACCGTGATTGCTCTCTTTAAAAAACAAAAGCCAAAAAAAGACGAGCTGGTCCCAATGCCTTGAACAACTGTAACATGCTTCTCGCAGCTCTCTCCTCCCATCTTTCTGAGCTGACTGTTCCCTTCAGATGAGTCATTGCAACAGGAATGTTAATGTATTTGACATGCGTCAACATCACCATGGAAAAAAGTTGTTGAGCCGTGTCGCTGGCACACAGGGCACCAAGAGCCGATGATGGGCGTGTGTGTTTGCCTCAGCCTGACACAGACAAGGCTCCTTCAGACCTGATATCTCAGGGAATCCCTACTTCCGTCCGTGAAGGAGCCTCCTCACCACCCAGGCTCCTGCCACCCTTCCTTTTCGTTAAAAATGTGCTCTCGATACACTTGGCCTTCTTTCTTTCTCCAATCAAAAACGTATGGAGACTTGACTACAAGCAGTAGATACGGCAGTGTGAACATACAGTATCTACAATTCATATGAAGTCAGTAGGACAGATGTGACACCTGGTGACGGACGCAAAAATGGAGGTGCTTGCACTATAAGTAACTGCAGCTCTGCGGTTTTTCAGTTTGCTCTGATGGAACATGTATAGAATGATATGTAATGGCCTCAGTCATATGTGAGTACTGTTTCTATACTGCCTTTCTCTTCGACCCATTCCCTGGAGGCACCGAGTTCTGAAAACCATATTTCCCAGATTCCTTGGGAACCGGCTTCTAGTTAGTTTCCGCCAGTGGGAGGCACTGGTTGGAGTTCAGGAGGCGGGTGGAATGGAAAAGCTGGAATATTTCTCCCCCTCTCTGGGTGCCTTGATGAGTACCTACAGCAAAGCTTCTCTCCTCTGCAGGTCCAGCTCCACCTGGGAAGTCCCACAGCTCTGGCCTTGGAGTGCTGATAAAACCATATCCATCTTTGGTCTCTCCAGCCCACAGGGTTGGTAGTAGGTACCAACCACTGCTATTCTCTGGGTTGCTTTCTCATACCCTACTTACCTTTTATCCATACCTTTGTACTATGCAATAGGGTGTTCTATGTTCACTTTTTGCTATTGGATTCCCTGGCTTTGACTCTTCTTTCTGCCCGGAGTGTGGCTGATTCAGAACATTCTGAAGGGTGACATGATTGTGGGATTGGAACTTCCATGTGCCGTTATCTGACTTGTGCCTTTTGCAGTCCCTCTCCTGTTGGTGCAAAGAACACTCTGGAAATTACATGGACTCTTGGATATTGTTCCACTTGAACTTTCAGTGTATGGGTTTTCTAATAATATCTTGGTATATGCATGTAATGATTCTCTTAATGAACAAAAAAGTGAATAAGGTCCTGAAGTATTTACAGCCTGGAGATTGGAGGTAGCTGAGGATACGTTTCCAAGATGATTCCAAACTTGGGTGGAGAGAAGCCTGTTTACATTTTAAAAGATGGCCAATCTTGGTAGAATAGTTGGCTTCTCTTTCAGATCACCCTATGAGGCCAGGGTATTTATGTTTTCTTTCCCAAGACAGGTTCTGTTTCTCTTGCAATTCACACGGGAGCTTGGCAAGATGCTTGGATTAGGTGTTCCCTTGTTCATGAGGCTTGTTATGTTCGAGGGAGAATTTGTCCCTGCCTGGGGACTTGGCTGAGGAGGAGGTAAGGCCTGGCTTTTCTGGAACTTCAAGACAAGCTGTACCAAGGGAGAAATGGCCCCCAGGCCAAGATGATGGCTCCTGGTGTGATCCTGCCATGCTCAGTGACACACACAGAGGGGCTACAGCTCTCAGACACGTGGTAAAATAAAACCAAACCCAGGGCTCCATAGGGAAGAAACATTTCTCAGGTGCTAACAGGAGCGTGTTCGCAACGAGACAGACTCAAACTTGGCCAAGAAAATTAGTGATGGGCGTACCTCATAAAACATTTAAGTTTGGGCTCATTTCAATTAAGCCTCTCAGAGCCCCAGGTGTTTGTCCAAAGCTTACCTGAGCCTGAACTCTTGGAACCAACTAAGTTTGCTGAGACCTGCAAGAACATGCATCCCTATGAGAGGTTTTGCAATGAGAACCCCCCCATACCCACTCCAGGCTGAAAGGATCCCATCTGACAACCATGAAATGTAGTTTCCAAACATTTCTAAACTATGTGAAGTTTAGATTTCAGTTGAACCAGACATGCCCAAGTATCTGCTTTTTTGGGTTGAGGGTAGGATGAGCTCTCAAAAATTGTCTTTCTGTCTCAGGCAAAGATGCCCATAATCTGGAGTCACACTCTCTCAAATAGAAAATCAGTGAAAGGCAGAGCACAGAATGTAGTCCTCTCTTTCCTATTCTGGGTTGAAAACTGTGAATTGGATTGAGTTAGAGGGTCAGGGCAGGCCAATCGAGTTGGCCTCCTCTCACTTCCTATTCATTAAAAGCCTTTATCTAATATATTTAATAAAAATGATAATGACAATAAAAACTGACCATTAATGGAACCCTTACTCTATCCTGGCACCACACTAAGCATTTTATAAGTGATTATGTCATTTCCTTCTCATGGCTACTCTACGGACTGGGCACTGTGATTATCCATATTGAATAGACAAGAGAAATGGGCAGTGGGAGATGACATTACTTGTCTGAATTTGCTGTTATCAAGTGTCAGGAACTGAACTTGGATCTCCCCCATGCTTCTGAGGATTCTGCTGGATGAGTCTCTGCTGAGATACTTTTCATAAGAAAACAACAAAGCTATCATTTAAATAAATGAATCTGGTTCTGTTAATAAGATAATGGGCATGAAAATGCTTTTGAGAGCTGCACAGCCTCACATAAAGGTTAAGAATTAATTATTACAAAGAAAGAAATTCTATAGTGTGGGAGGAACAGCAGAAAAGGGAAAGTGGGAAAGATATCGATCGTGAAATTAAAAGAACTGTATCTTGGAAGCATATCAATGTAATGATTATGAATTTGTAAAACTTAAGCATTCAAAGACTGGAAGGGAGAATTGAGGAATGGAGAAAAAAGATTAATTTGCAGGGAGGTGTGAAAATAGGGACAGATCTTTTCTTTCTTTGATTTAGATTTCCATTAGATCATTTGTGCAAATTAAAAAAAGCAAAATGAAGTCTGTATGAGTCCATGTTTGAGAACTGGGCATTCAGGTTTATTGTGTGGTTAACCAAAGCTCCTCTGCTTGTTCGTAGAAATGCCACTTCAGTGGAACTCAAATTTGAATGTGAGTAAATCACCTGGTGACCCTTTGAAACTGTAGATTCTCAGATTCATTCCCAGACATTGTCACTCAGAAGGCCAGTGAGGCCAGGGAATCTGTATTGTTAGCCTGTGTCCTATTTTAATAAGCACTTCCCATGCCTGGGATGTTAGCAGTCTGCAGACCACATTGGGATAGCGGAATTTGCAGCTCAAATGAGAAGACCCTATGCCCTGAATTTTTACAAATGTGGAGATTGGTATTGGTTATATGTAGGTATTTTTGATTAGTTTCCTTCTCAGGAAACCTGACTTTCATGATGGTGGTCCCATGTGAACTTGGAGAAAGTCATATATGCCTACTACTATGTGAGACCATTTGTATATAGCCTCATTTCATACTTAAGATAACTCTGTGAGACTAGTATTATCTTGTAGGTAAGGGAACCAAGGATTAGGAAGGTTTAAATATCTTGAATGGGGTCATACTTCTAAGTAGTGCTGGAGTCAGGACTCTAAATCAGTCTATATTTACTCCTTTCATTACGCCATGCAACTTCTAAACCTTTGTCCGAATGTATTATGGGGGTCTACTGTGATTGGAGCAATGGTCATTCAGCGGGAAAGCTGGACGTTAAGGATGGATTGTTCAAATTCACATAGCCAAAGTCAGCCTTCAGTGCATACTGGTCTTGTTCAGGAAATCTCAGCTCTGAGAACTGAGTCTTTTCTTAGTGGAGGCTCAGGTACTCTGGGGTCATCAATACAAGCTTTCTACTGCTGGGATTACCTCTTACTCCCCTCCCAATTTGGGACTCAATCAATCGCTACCATTGATCAGCTGCCATGACACAGGAGAAGCTTGATGCGTCCTATACCCCTAGTCTTGATTTTGTCATGGTCGTGAAAACGAAGGAGAGTAGAACCGTCTGTGCAACTACAATTTTTGTTTTTTATATCTTTAGTCATATTCTCTTTTTATGACAATAAGAAGAGAACATCACTTCATTCGGTGAATATTTGTTGGACTCTGTCTAAGGCTATGTGCCAGGTGGCAGAGGGGAATGGAGCTTGGCACTGAATAAGACAAAGACCCAGGCCTTGGGAAGCTTATATTCTAGAGGACAGAGCCGCGGTCACAGATAGAAGACAAACAATTAAGTACATAGGGTGTCAGACAGCAAACACTGGTGTGGAGAAGAAGAAAGCAGGGTAAGGAAGATAGGGAGCCAGGAGTAACTAATCTATATGTTAGTCATACATATGCATATATATTAATAGATATTAGTGTGTAGCTGCTTTTGCAAACATGGAACACTATTAAAAAAGAATACAAATTATCACCCATAATCCTACTACCTAGAGATAAGCAGTATTAACTCTTTGGCCTATTTTCTTTTGTGCTTTTTCCTCCATATTGAATTGGGATCCCGCTCTACCTGCTTTTATACTGCAACCTACATTTTTTTTCCTAAACATGCCATAATCATTCTTCCATGTCATTAGCATGATTTTATATTTAAAGGTTTGTTAAGTGCCATTGTAGGAATGCACTACAATTGATTTAGCGATTTCCTCTGTCGTTAGTCCTTTAGATTACTTTCCATTTTTTACCAGTGTAAATACCACACTAATGTTCTTTCTTATCTATAAATCTTTGTGTGGACATTTAAATATTTTTTCAGAATAAATTCATATGTTTTTGAGTTTGTTCTTTGAGGTTCATTTCTTTTAAAAGATTTAATTATTTTTTATTTTAGAGAGAGAGTGTGGGAGGAGGGGCAGAGGGAGAGGGAAAGAGAGAATCCCAAGAAGACTCCCTGCTGAGTGCAGAGCCCAGCGGGGCTCGATCTCATGACTCTGAGACCATGACCTAAGCTGAAATCGAGTCGGACGCTTAACCAACTGAGCTCCCCAGTGCCCCGGTTCTCTGATGTTCTTGAGGGATGTTGCCAAATTGCCCCCAGAAGCAGGGCGGAGACTCAGGCCTCTAGCCACGCCAGGGTGTAGCAAATCCTTTACTAAACTCTCTCAAGAGTTCTGTGCTGGGTTTGTTTTTAATTTGGTCTAATCTCAAGGGTCCAGTTCTCCCAGGTCTGGGGACACGTATGTGCCACTCCTCAGTGTGACATTCCAACAGGACCCTTCCTGTTTTCACGATGGAGTAGGAGGTCTATGACCACCTGGGTACCTTCCCCAGAATCTGAAGGGATGACCTTCATCCCTTCCCCCAACCTTTGCTTGAGTGTCTTAATCTATTCCTGGCCTCTCAGGGCCCCCCTCCAGGATGCTGTAATCACAGCACTAACCTGTGTTCACATTTCCCATTATCGAGCAGAAATCCCCCTGTGCATCCACACAGCCCGGCTGCTTCCTAATGGCCCCAACTCCCAACTTCTAATGGCCCCATTCTCATATCTCCCAAGAGCCAGCTCTTTTTGCTAGTGTTTTAAGATTCCTGTTCCAGACGAAATTTCCCCCCATGATGTCCATCTGGCCAAATTGCAGGTGATATAAGCAGTAAGACAGAGAGACAGGTGTGTCTGCATCAATAGGACAGAGGAACCTCCCAAGGTTATCCATCTTCTGTCTCCTCCAGTGACATCCAACTGGGCCCCTCCTTGTCTATGATCTGGGGATGAGAGACGACATTCTTAATTGCTAGTGCCATGCCACAGAGATGGAGGGGGGATGCTGGTGGTCTGAGTACAGCCCTCCCTTCTAGCCTGGACAACACTTCCCAGAGATGCTGTTTCTTTCTTGGTGGTGAAACCCATGGACAGGGTTGACATTCCACTTTGCGGTTCATCACATGGTAGATTTAACCTTCAGAGGAAATGTTAGCAATGACACAAATACTCTTCTGAATGTCAAATCATTCCCGGGTTTGAGCTGTCTGTGCTGGGCCTCAAATAGGAGGCCCTCCCCTCTAGACCTCAACGGCAGCTTCCTCGAAATGGATAAATGTTGTGCTGATGTAGAGAATGTTCATCAGAAGTGATTACAAAGCATGGTGCAAGCACAAAAATAATGATTATTTTAAAAAAGGAAAATATTGTAAGCACTGGACAATGCCAGCATCTCCATTTTTTTTTTCTTTCTAGTTCTTATGAAGCCACTTGGGGATCAGGTTTTCCATTTCTCTCTTCCTCGATCAAGGTGAGAGATTACTCATTTGCTTCCATAGCCAACTGCTAAGTACCTGGGTTTTATGCTAGGCACCTATTTCTGGGAAAAGAAAGGAGTGGGTGGTGGGGGGAGTAAGAAAAAAAAAAGTCCCTCAGTTGCAAACTCAAGAAGTTATCACTGAACTTGGAATGGCAAAAATTGACAAGGCAGGAAACAACAAATGTTTTGGAGAGGATGCGGAGAAAGGGGATTCCTCTTACACTGTTGGTGGGAATGCAAGTTGGTGCAGCCACTTTGGAAAACAGTGTGGAGGTCCCTTACAAAGTTAAAAATTGAGCTACCCTATGATCCAGCAATTCCACTACTGGGTATTTACACCAAAGATACAGACGTCATGAAGAGAAGGGCCATGTGCACCCCAATGTTCATAGCAGCATTGTCCACAATAACTAAATTGTGGAAGGGGCTGAGATGCCCTTCAACAGATGANGGGTAAACAGAAGGGGGAATGAACCATGAGAGACTATGGACTCTGAGAAACAAACTGAGGGCTTCAGAGGGGAGGGGGGTGGGGGAATGGGATAGGCTGGTGATGGGTATTACGGAGGGCACGTATTGCATGGTGCACTGGGTGTTATACGCAACTAATGAATCATCGAACTTTGCATCGGAAACCGGGGATGTGCTGTATGGTGACTAACATAATATAATAAAAAATTATTATTAAAAAAATAATTGTTAACCAGTAATGACATTATTAAAACAAGGAAGAGTCTTCTTTCCAAATCCCCACCGGATTCCTAGGGCAGCAAACTGGAACCTTTGAGTGAAAATAGCACAAAACAGCAGGACATTTCCGGTAGGTGTGAGTGGGTCTGCCTCCCTGTGAAAGCCTGCTCACCTTCTCTCAGGGGCTTCTAGCATTCCTGCCACACTCAGGCTTGAGGAAAAAGTTGTTCCCTGGCTCAAAAAATATGACAGGCTCCCCCTGAGTGTTAGGAACTCCGCTAGGTGCTGATGGTTCAGAGGTGAGCAAGCCAGGGAAAGTTCCTCGCTTCACGGAGCTTCCTTTCTAGTGAAGCAAAGGCAGATTGTCAACTGGTATAGAAGGAAACAAACATAATTTCAGGGCATGAGCGGTTCTTGCAGTAAAGAACCAGGGAAGGTGATTAAAAATGTTAGTGGTGTTCACAACTGCCTGAGGCAAGGTCCTTTCTCCTATCTCCCCTTCCGCTCACAGGAGCCACGGGGATTTTTTTGAGGGGAAACTATGATCATGTGTAATCACTGGGATTTCACATTTCATGACTGGTCCTTTAGACATTATCTTTTTCCCTCCCACTAGACCATAAATGTCATGAAAGCAAGGAAAGGATTGCTTTGCTAACTTCATCCTCCCTGTGTTGCACATAGTAGCAGCTCAGTAAATATTATGGGCTGGTTGGATGGATGAATTAAGAAATACTCTATTTGAGGAGGCTGTTGTGACTGACACTTAGGAGAGATACAAGCTAATTGGTATCCACCAGGGAAACACCCAAATAGAGAGGCAACAAGAAGTAGAGTACAGGATACCTGTGGAGGGGGGAAACCGAGTCCAGGTACTCTGAAAATGGCAACTCCATTGTCCTTCCCACCAACCAGGCACAGAAGCCTGCAAAGGTGAAACTCAGAGCCTCACTTTGGTGGAATTGCCTCCAGTAGGGTTTCCATTGGAAGACCACTGAGAAGTATGGCAGATTCAGTTATTTTACATCATAGTTCAGGCTCCTGAGAGTGTAGGAGAGATTCTAAAGAGCAAAGGTGTAGCCCCCAAGGACTCTCAGACACCTCGATTATGATCTTTAAGAAGGTATTCTGGCTTCTTCCTTTATTTTTGGGGTTGGTGTCATCTCCAAGTAAGGAGTTTTGCTGTTAGTACACCTGATTCTGTTTATGACCGTCAACTTCACTTAAACATTCAATCTACACCTTTCTGAAAAAGATCATATTTTCTGTTTAGTCCAATTGGAAGTCTTGAGGCTGGAAGATTTTTTGAATAATCCAAGATCTGAAAGTCAACAAGGCTTCATCAAAAAGGCAGTGAAGTCCCCATTAGAGGAGAGAGACAAATGGAATCTGGATCTATCAATCTATCTATCTATCTATCTATCTATCTATCTATCTATCTATCTATCTATCAGGGGATCTATCTATCTATCTATCTCACTCACTCACTCTGGGGCATAAATGAAGAAAACAAAACAAAAATGGTTGCTCTGAAGTATTGTCCAAACCTGATCTTCCATGAGCCCGTGATGTGAAACATTCATCCTGTGTGCCATCAAAGAATACTTGATCTTATTCTGTGTCCATGATACACACTTGGAGCCTGGACCCAAGGGTTTTCTGGGCCTTGGGTCTTGTTTTGTCTCATCGGCAAAAGGGGGCTGAAAAGTTCTATCTGCCAGAGTTGCTGTTGTAAGGGTTCCCAGGGGGTCACACTTAGCAAATATCAGGCTCCTACTCAGTACTTAATAAATCTTGGTGTCATTTGAATCTGAACCCTTTCAGTTCAGGGGCACTGAAAGTTTAAACATTTCTTAATATAAGCTACACTGGGCCCAGGCAGAAATCAGTAGGACTCGAATGTTCCCACTCCCTGATTATGGAAGCAGTGAAAAATGTGTTGATTTTATCCCTTTGGTGAGCTGTACGCCCACCTAACAAAACCAGGCTTAAACATATGGTCCTAATTTCTTGTCTTAGGGAAAAGACCAACGTTCTTAGAGAAGTTAATTTTTACCAGTTTCAATAAAAAGTAATGTCCCATCCATGGAAAGTGGATTGGATTGCCACAGGCTCGGCTAACTGTTCTCAGTGGATACGTGGATGCCAGAACCCAGGAGAGGACAGCTGTCCATTAGGGCTGTCTTGATTGCTCCAAATGACTTTACATTTCTTTATCATTCCCTGTGATTGCATCACGTGCATGTGCCCCCTCTGTGACACAGCTAACAGTGTAATCTGGTTTTGTGGTGGGGTTTGAGTCATAGTGTTCCTCCCACTTGACTGTAAGCATGGGGGTGGGAGTCCCCAGTGCCTAGCACAGAGGAAGAGCACACTCCAAGGAAATACTGTGCAAGAAAGAAAGGACAGCTTGCGTGGCTCTTGGCTAAGAGAATACAGAAGCAGGAGAGACAAAGCACCAGGTAGGGAGGTGGCTGGCTGTACTGGGCAAAGCTTGAGGGAGTAGTGGTTGCAACAGGAGGGATTTAGGTTAGTGCTCAGGAAGAAAGCTGCTTTGTAAACATTCTCTCAAATTCAGGGCTGCCTAAAGCCTTACAGTGGGTACCATGGAAAACAGCCAGCAATTATATCAGCCTCTGCAAACATAATAATCTGTTCTGCTCCAATCCCAATTTTTATTTTCCATAGGTTTTAAAGAAAAGTTTTAGCAGATAAACTTTATGGCAAAAGATTATGAGGAGAGTTTTGGCTAGGCTTTTTAAGCTAGGGGGATTTAAGGAAGGAGACAGTACTATCTTTCTGGGACCAAGAGAGTCTCTGGGGTTGGGTGGAGCTGGAAAGGCTCCCACCAGCTGGGTAATACTGGGTAGAGAAGTTCAAACACATCTCCTTTCAGTCATCAGAAAAGAAACACCCCTTAGGCTCCTTTTGTGTTAGAGAGAGAGGTAAGCATGCCCAGGTCCCTCTCCCTCTGGAAAGGAGAGAGGGAAGGCTAGTCGGGGCCTTTCTGCTGAGTCTATTAGGCAACAGCAGACTGAGTACAGACACGCTTCCCTCTGGTGCCAGGCTCAGAACAAGGGCTAGGGTGGTAGGTAGCCGTCTGCCAGGTAAAAACCAGCCTTGCCAGCAGACGCTCCTCCACCGGTCAATCCTGCTCCCAGCTGGGGGGCCACTTCCAGGCAATTTCCAACAGAAAAGCAGAACAGATTTCATTTCTCACTGACTCACTCAGTTCTTTCTCCCTTCCTTCCTTCCTTCCTTCCTTCCTTCCTTCCTTCCTTCCTTCCTCCCTTTCTCCCTCCCTCCCTCCCCTCCCTTTTTAAATTCTCAGTCCTTACATTTTATTGTTGTTTTCTTTTTATTTTTTTAGAGATGTATTTATTTATTTTAGAGAAAGAGAGAGAGCACAAGCGTGTGAGCCGGGGTAGGGGCAGGAAAAGAATACCAGGCAGACTTCCCACCAAGATTGGAGCCCTACGTGGGGCTTGACCCCACAACTATGAGATCATGACATGAGCCGAAATCAAGAATAGGATGTTCAACCAACTAAGGCACTCAGGTGCCCCATTTTTGTTGCTGTTTTAAATTCATAACTGAATCATAGGCATTCTGGGAAAGCAGAGAAGCTAGCCACAAAGCAGGGAGAAGAGGGGAAATCTGCCCTCAGTCTTGGGTTGGCTAGTGCATGTGCTGCTTCTGTGAATAGGGTTAATGCCATACTGATCACTACAATGGTGAAACCATAACAAGATGAGTTAGAAGTGTCTTGAAAAAAAGAAAAAAAGGAAACTCTGTTGGAAAAATAAACACATTTTTTACATATATTCAACTGGATGGTTGTCCATAAAGTTTGAAAACAGTGGCTCTCAGCATGCAGTTGAGTTTGTGTAAGTCTGCAGCCCTTTCCTAGAGCAGCACTTCTACAGGCTTGCTTTCCTGGGCAGACAACTGGCTTTGATGTGTGACAGACGTGCCAAGTTACAAGCTGTGTAGCCTTGATCAAGTCACTTTTCCTCTCTGAGCTGTAGCTCCTGAACCAGTTAAGGGGAAGCTGTGTAGGCGGATATATACTGCAGCATGAAGATAAGACATTAGCTAGAAGAGGGAGAACACATGTCTTCTCTACTGGATTCTTAAATTCTTTTTTTTTAAAAGATTTTATTTATTTATTTGACAGAGATAGAGACAGCCAGTGAGAGAGGGAACACAAGCAGGGGGAGTGGGAGAGGAAGAAGCAGGCTCATAGCAGAGGAGCCTGATGTGGGGCTCGATCCCATAACGCCGGGATCATGCCCTGAGCCGAAGGCAGACGCTTAACCGCTGTGCCACCCAGGCGCCCCTGGATTCTTAAATTCTTGAGGAAGATCCTTATAACATCCAAGTGCTAAAACTAGGGACAGGCCTAGGTGAAGAGATGGCCCTGGGAGCACTGCTAGCCGCCCATGGGACTCTACTGAGACACATGCCCAGTTGGGGGACCTAAGAACCTCCATACCACATGCGCTGTCCTAGAGTTGTGCACCAACATCAGGAAGTGGATAGAATCTAGGGTTCTGGAGCCAGAGATATGCTCAGGATCCAGTCCTGCTTCTGCCTGGCGACCCTGAACAATGTTTCACTGCTCTTGCCTCAGTTCACTGGTCTTACCAAGGTTTAAATAGATGAAGCATGGTAATTGCTTAGCAGGGCTACAGCAAATGATAGTGCTTACTGTTACTGTATTAACGATATTATTATGAATTCAAAGCACCCAGAGCTGTGTACATCTCAGTTCTCTTTCCCTCTTGGACAATTTCCATTTTCTCAACGGAGGCCCTGCTTTGCAGCTAGGGAACTCTTCAATGCCAAATGCTTCACCCCATGAGCGAGTGTGTATGCAGGGTAGGGGGATTCACCTTTGGGAGGTGTCCCAACAGCCAGTTAGACACAGGGAAGGAGGGAGGCGAGAGAAGCAGCAACAGCACTCGCGTAAGTTCACCGAGTTGATAAAGTTATTAAAACATAAAACACACACATGCACCAGGCCGGAAAAAAAAAAAAATGCCTAAAATCAAACAAGCCGCGCGTCCAGCCCTTTACCTCCAGGCTGTGCAAAGCCAGGAGGGCGAGGGTGCCGGGAGAGGAGGAACGAGTCTGACAGGTAAGCCACCCCAGAGGCCCAACCTCCATGGGCGAGGCGCAGGGAGGCGTCCGCCCCGCCCAGGCTGCGCCCCCACCTCACTCCCGACCCCTCCTAAAAGAAGAGAAGAGAAGAGAGAAGAGAAGAGAAGAGAAGAGAAGAGAAGAGAAGAGAAGAGAAGAGAAAGAAGAGAGAAGAGAAGAGAAGAGAAAGAAGAGAAGAGAAGAGAAGAGAAGAGAAGAGAAGAGAAGAGAAAAGAGAAGAGAAGAGAAGAAAGAGAAGAGGGGAGGAGAGGGGAGGAGAGGGGAGGAGAGGAGAGGAGAGGAGCCGAGCCACCCGCCAGGACAGAGGAGGAGGAGCGTGTCCCGGGGCTCGCGCCCCAGGCCCGGGGAGGAGGAGGAGCCCCAACAGCCCTCACGCGCCATTGGTGCATCCCCGTAGCAACAGCCGCGGGCGGACCAATAGGGGCTGCGCAACCGCCGCCCCTCTTCCACCACTTGGCTGCCAAAAAGTTGCCTGCGCCTGCCAGAAAAACAGACCCGGGGACTCCAAACTCCAGCTCGGACTTCGCGTTCTTTCTCTTCCTCCCCCAGCCCCTTCCCGGTGCAACTTCTCTCTCTGCTGATGCTGGCCTCAGCCCCCTTTTCGGAAGGTCGGCTCTTTCCACACAAGGGAGGACAGATTTTCAGGTCCCATTCGGACCTCATCACCAGTAATCACTTACAAATCTCAACCACAGCAGTTCCACTCTTTATAATATATAGTGTGTTTCCTTGGAACAGATCTGCAAGATCTGTGCCCAAAGGAAAGGCAGTTGGAACGCCTATTGTGTGCCAGGGTTTTATCCTTGGGGGGGGGGAGGGGATACTGGTCTGATGTATTCAGCCCTTCTTGCAGTGCCAGGAAATGGGTCTCCCTGTCTCTGTTTAATAGGTGGGAAGTTGAAGTTCAAAATGACAAATGGAAGGGTCCCAGGAGAAGATTAGTACAGGGTCTAGCGCGTTTCAAACCCAGGCCGGTCTAGAGCACCGTTTCCATGCTGCCACACACCTCCCCAAGCACATTTCACTGTGATGGATCCGAAAGAAATGGAGCATGTTGCAAGGGTCTGATCTGGACTCCCTGTTTGTGACCAAGCCAGGGCCAGCTTGATGGGCGTGTGACCTGCACAGTCACAAGACGTCTTGCACTTAGAAGTCCTCAGGCTGGGTTTCATGCTCTCCTGTGGCTGTTTTGACATTCTTAATAAGTTTTGAAAAAGGAACCCTGTTTTCATTTTGCACTGGGCCTGCAAACCATGTAGCCAGCCCTGAATCCCGGTATAGGAGGCTTCTAGGAGAGTTCTGTGAAGACAGCTTATTTAAATGTCCCAGAGGAATCACACATTAGGGGGATTTAGACTTCAAATATGGGAAGAGGCTTGTAAGTCTCTCTTCTTCTCTCTCTCTCTCACACACACGCACACACATACATATACACACACATACACACAGACAGACACACTTAGGCTTTTGCACACACCCTGCGGATTAGTCAGTTTTATTACACTGTAACTGTAATTTGAATCCCTGGTCTATTAAATGGGAGTGTATATATTTATGGCTGTGTTTATGTGTGTGCGTGCGCCTGCGTGTGCTAGCTGGACCAGGGAATAGGGGATTGGGGAATTTACGACACACAGACACAACCCTGATTATTGACTCTATTCTTTCCCTTTGGAGACATTACAGGGGATTTGAACCAGGCCCTGCTTTTATGAAATACATACTTGGGAGGTTTTAGAGTGGCCGTAAACGCTGGTCTGTGTGAGAGTGAGGTTGGTGTGGTGCCAGGTCCTCTGGGAGGGGATAAGCTTTGAATACACTCTCCACTGGGCCTGACAGAAAAACCACATACTCTTGCATCTGTTTCACTCCCAAATCAGAGTCTTCTTTCCTGTCAAGGAGAGGCCTGGTTTTTATTCTCCGGATTGTGCTGATTTTACTCTCTGAGTTAAGAGATTATTCATGAATCACCAATGGTGTGAAAGTCTGGAATAAATGAGAAGGAAGTCTGGATGTGTCCCTGACACTTACATTGCCAACCAAGATGTAGATCACGCACTGTAGGGGATGTAAGGGGTTCTGAGACAGCCAGTAACTGTGGAGTACTTTGTTTTGTTTTTAAGGAAACTGAGACCCAGAGAACTAAGCCAGCTTACTTCAGGTTAAGCAGCTGGGTGGCAGTGATATTTGGATTAGAATCTACTTCTCCTGACTTCCGTTCCGGGCCTCCCTCTTGCTTTGATTTTTGTGTGAAGCATTATATAATCAGTTTACGTGGGGAGAGGTCGTTGATTTAATGAATAGCAATACTGGGTCAAAAGGGTCACTAACATTTGCTAGTGCTTGGTATTTGCCCAAGCTTTGCCTACATGGTCTCATTTAATGGAATCTTCAGGACACTATTGAAAGTATGTAGGGAATGTTATTTTCATTGAACAGATGGGAAAAGTGAGGCACAGAGTTGTGGAATCACTTGCCTAAGGTCTCTCAGCTTGTAAATGGATTAGCCAAGATATGAATTCAGTTCTTCTTCCTAATCCCTGAATAGAAGACTTAAATTATTCAAATCATCATGGTCCCACGGAGGCTCGTTTTTATGGCAATGTAAACTAAAGAAATGAGTCTATACCTTCCAAACGAAAGTTATCTGTTGTGGTCATGATTCAACTAACTTTGGGTTATTAATTTTTCTTAATTCAGTTTTGTCTCAATTTTTGGTGGGCTCTCTGGTGATGATGTGTCCCTTCACTTTGAAGCTACAGACCAACTTGAAGCTTGTTTGATGGTGACTGAAAATCTCAGTGAAGGTAAAATACAAGTCTAATAATTTGCTTGCTGTTTCAGAGAAAACATTTATTAGCACGTGGCCTCATTGATTCAAGCATTTGGTTCTAGGTGAAACTGGCAAATACTGGACAGCCATCATAATGACCAATACCTCCTCTGGGCTTCTTCTGCTCACCAGGTGAAAGTGACTCAGTGGAATGCAAAACTTACAACTATAAAAACAACACCTTTGCAAATTGGTAAACACAAATTTGTAGTACTGTAGAGCTCCCAAAAGATATGTCCAACTTGTAAACCGTGAAGGTGACCTTATCTGGAAAAAAGGGTCTTTGCAGATGCAATCAAGTTAAAGGCCTCAAGATGAGATGATCTTGGATTTAGGGTAGTCCCTAAATCCAATGATGGGTATCCTTATTAGAAGAGAGGATGCAGAGACAGAGTGAAGCAGGTGGTATGAAGGTAGAGGCATAGACCGGAGTGGGGCATCCACAAGCCAAGGAAAACCAAAGATTATTGGCCTGCACCAGATGTTAGGAGAGAGGCATGTAACTGAATCTACCCTCCAGATCCTCCAAAGCAGCGAACACTGCCCACACCTCAATTTTGGACTGCTTTTCTCTAGAATTGTGGAAGAATAAATTTCTGTTGTTTGAGGTCAACTAGTTTGTGGCGATCTATCCTGGTCCTAAAAAACTAATACAAGTACTAAATTATTTTACCATACTTTAAAAAATAAAGAAACAGCATTAAAAGAGCATTAGAAGAATTTCAAGCTCAAACTGTCTGTCTAGAAATGTATTCAAAGAAATATTGAAAATGAAATTTGTATGTCTGTATATCAACAAATATTTCTTGAGGTCCAATCAATCAACACTTATGTGTATAATTCAAAATGATTTAGCTTAACTTGATTAGCTTTTGAGTGGCTGGCTGGATATTGAAGCAACTTGTTGATCTGGTCTCTACCCTGTATGTGTCTAAGAGAGAAGGGGTTATTTGATGGAAGCTTAAAATCTTTGTGTAAAGAGGGAAGGGTCCCATTTCTACCTTAGGCACAGAAAGCTAGACAGAGTATTGCTCTTATCCTAACAAGAAGAAAAATCCAGGGGCACCTGGGTGGCTCAGTCTGTTAAACGTGGGCCTTCAGGGGAATGAACCTTGAGAGACTATGGACTCCGGGAAACAAATTGAGGGCTTCAGAGGGGAGGGGGGTGGGTGATTGGGGTAGGCCGGTAATGGGTATTAAGGAGGGCACGTATTACATGGTGCACTAGGTGTTATACACAAGTAATGAATCATGGAACATTACATCAAAAACTAGGGATGTACTGTATGGTGACTAACATAACATAATAAAAAATTATTATTAAACAAAAAACAAAAAAACGAATGTATGCCTTCAGTTCAAGTCATGATCTTGGGGTCCTGGGATTGAGCCCCATGTTGGGTTCCCCGCTCAGCAGGGAGTCTGCTTCTCCCACCTCATCTGCCCCTCCCCTCACTCGTGCTCTCTCTCTCTCTCTCTCTCACTCTCTCTCTCAAATAAATTTTAAAAATCTTAAAAAAAAAAAAAAGAAGGAAAATCCAGAGGGACTGATTTTCCTTGAATCCATGAGAGAGTTGAGATTACAGGGCAATTTCCAAGTAAAGATAGGCCTCTCCTATGGGAGTTGGCACAGGAGCACAAGTTATCCATATGACAGGCCATGGGACGAAGCAACACCAAGAGCATCTTAAAGTGTTTAATGGCTTGCTAAAGATTAAGTGTAGGCTAGCATGAGAGTGTGCGACCATAGACTATAGGAGCTGCAGACCTAATGGGAGCGCTCACATATCTGCAGGATTTTCAATATGGACCTCTACCAGATGTTCACAAGTAAGACTGGGGAGCAAACACTAGACCAGAGTAGGCCTCCTTCGGTGGTGCAGGCCTGGAGGGGGAGGGCCTGCCAGCAAGGGAAGGCAGGAAGCCCTTCAGGACCCTCTTAACCTACGTGAAGAGGGCTAGCAAACCCTGTAACATCCAGAGCAGAGGTGAAGACCCGTTAAAGCCGGGGAAGGATAAAAATAAAATCCTTCTATATCAGGGCTGTGAAGAGTTCTGGGATCCACACGCTATACCAATAGGGCATAACAGTAATCTCCTGCTGGGGGAGGGACAGTTTACTGCCCATCACAGATGCAAGGCAGAGTTTGGCTGCCATGGGGAAGGGAAGCAGGGACATCCAGCAAACCCACTCTTGAGGCCCAGGCACACAGGCCTAACTTAGAAAAGAAATGGAAGTTTATTTTTATAGGTTCTTTCACTACACATGTAGGGTTAAAATGTTATTTGTAGGTTGACTGTAATAATTTAAAGATGTATGCAGTAAACCCAAGGGAAGGTACTAAAAATAGCTAACGAAATAAGTATAAATAATGAGTTAATAGTAAGGACAGTCTTTTCGACAAGTGGTGCTAGAAAATAATGGGGCACCCCCCATAAAATAAATGAACAGCTGTCCATACGTCGCACCACATACAAAAATTAACTCAAAATGGATTATAGACCTCAATGCAAACCATCTGAAGAAAAGGTGGGTTAGGCAGAGATTTCTTTGATACAGCACAAGTATAATCCATTTTTATAAGTTGGACTTCATCAAAATTAGAACTTTCTTCCCTTTAAAAGACACTGTTAAAATGCACCAGCCAACCACATGGTGTGAGAAAATATTTGCAAAATAAATATCTGATAAAGGATTTCTATTGAGAATCTATAAAGAACCCTCCAAACTCAATAATAAGAAAATAACCTTATTTTAAAAATGGGCAAAATATTTGAATAGACACTTTACCAAGGAAGACTGAGATGATAAATAAATACATGAAAAGATGCTTAACCTCATCATTAGGACAATCCAAGTTACAACTACAATGAGACTATACTGCCGAGCAGAATGCCTGGAATAATTTTTAAAAATCAAATTGGCAATGCCAAGTGCTGGCAAGACTGGGAACAATAGAAACTCTGATGCATTGCTGGTGGGAATGCAAAATGATGCAGCCACTTTGGAAAGAGTTGGCACTTCTTTATAAATTTAAACCTATACTTACATATGACCTAGTAATTCCATCCCTCGGTATTTACCCAAGAGGAACGAACGTATATTTTTATACAAAAGCCTGCATACAAATGTTTATAGTGGATTTATTCATAATTGCCAAAAAAACAGAACACATAAATGTCATTCAACTGCAGGAAGAATCAACAAATAACGGTATATCCATGTGACGAAATACAAACCAGCAGCAAAAGAAACGCGCTTCTGATATATGCAACAATATGAATGAATCTCAACTGCATTGTTAAGTGGAGGAAGCTGGGCTCAAAAGTAAACATAGGGGCGCCTGGGTGGCACAGCGGTTAAGCGTCTGCCTTCGGCTCAGGGCATGATCCCAGCGTTATGGGATCGAGCCCCACATCAGGCTCCTCTACTAGGAGCCTGCTTCTTTCTCTCCCACTCCCCTGCTTGTGTTCCCTCTCTCGCTGGCTGTCTCTATCTCTGTCGAATAAATAAATAAAAAAAATCTTTAAAAAAAAAGTAAACATACTGTATGATTCCAATTATAAGACATTCTGGAAAGGAAAACAAAATAATAAAGCAACGATAGGAACTGAAAAAACATATCAGTGAATGCCAAAAGCTAAGGTTAGAAAGAAGACATAAGAGAACTGTTTTGAGTGATGGAAATATTCTATATTTTGGGTATAATGGTAGCTACATGACTGTACACATTCGTCAAAATTCATAAAAGGAACACAAAAGGTTAATTTTATCATTTATAAATTATAGCTCAGTAAACCTGACTGGAAAAGGAAAAAACCAAAAATAAAAACCCTGGTGATTAGGAAAAAGGAGCTGGAGATACACAAGGAAACACTGTTCATTTGGCTCTGGGAAGAAAGGTGAATGTGCCTCATTGCAATTATTTCTGAATTGGTAAGCTCTGGTGAAAGTCAATGATTTTAAATACATGCATATCTTTTCCTTCAAATTTGTACAAACTCAGATCCTGGGTTCCTGATGTAGGGTGGGAATATTTCCCAGTGGAAGTGCAGGCATTAGAGCTTTATTCAACATAGTCGTCGCTGCCATCCACATGCTCCTTGAAGAACCCCTGCAAGTTATCCGTTGGGACCACCAAGCTCCGCAGAGCACAGTTTGACAGTGCCAGGCCTAGCTGAGACTATCTCAGAGTGTGTTCTGTAGGAATGCTCAGATTGCTCAATGGATGAGAGGGTTCTGTTAAAGCTAAGTAACAGGTAGCAACTCAAACTATCATGACCCTGTCTTGGAGATTCACAATACACACTAGCAACTAAGCGCCCAGAAAAGGACTACAGGAAGAAACCTGTTTCTGCTTCCTTTAGTCTACTGTTCCCCTCACTTATTTGACTCTGTTACACAAAAACTATTACATTGCAGGTTAACCTCTGGGAAACTGCTTATGACTCACTTTGTAGAAGGGAATAGAGCAGCATCTCAGGAGCAGCTGCTGTAAACTCAGGCCTGCTTTAGCTACTTTCTATTTATTATCCTATTCCATCTTCTCCAGGATGAGATGAGGAGGACACAACTATTTTTAGAAGATATTGAGACTTAGACACACCAAGGAATGTGTTCAAGTCTACACAGCTAGTGAGCTGTCTGTCTCCAATATCTGACCTTTGAGGCTTCATGCATTATGAAATAGGATGGACTTGGTGAAAACAGGACTGCAAGTGGCTCAGGAGAGCACAGGGGATTTCTGGGACATGCACTTCTTCCTGGTCCTGCATTTTTAAATTGGACTCTGCTACTGGTAGATCTCACCTATCATGCAATTGGTGTCTTAGGCATCTTTTGTTGCAGAAAGAAAAACCCACCTGACCTAGAAAATATAAAGAAATATATGGATTAAGAAGATGTGGTCCATATATACAATGGAATATTACTCAGCCATCAAAAAGAATGATTTCACAACATTTGCAGCAACATGGACGGGACTGGAGGAGATAATGCTAAGTGAAATAAGTCAAACAGAGAAAGACAATTATCAAATGGTTTCACTCATTTATGGAACATAAGAAGTAGGAAGATGGGTAGGAGAAGAAAGAGATAAAGAAAGGGGGGGTAATCAGAAGGGGGAATGAAGCATGAGAGATTATGGACTATGAGAAACAAACTGAGGGCTTCAGAGGGGAGGGGGGTTTGGGGAATGGGATAGCCCGGTGATAGGTATTAAGGAGGGCACGTATTGCATGGAGCACTAGGTGTTATATGCAAATAATGAATCATGGAACTTTACATCAAAAACTAGGGATGTACTGTATGGTGACTAACATAACGTAATACAAAATTATTATAAAAAAAGAAATATATGGAGACACATAGAACATATAAAAAAATTAAGGAGTATCTCACGAACCTGTAAGTAGAGCAGGTGCCTGGGCCTCATGAGGATCAGGAACCAGGAATGGAAAGAAAGCTTTCAGGATCTAAGGAGATCTCTCTCTCTCTCTCTCTCTCTCTCTCCTCCCCTATTTCTTCTCATGGCATCTTCTCTTTCCTCAGTGGGTCTTCACTAGGTTTTCATTCCCTTCTTCTCACAGCATCACCATGCAATGGGATAAACATGGCCATCCCGAATTTACTTTACATGTTCTTACAAAGGATACCACCTGCTGCCAAGTGACTTCCCTTCCAATATCCCAGGTGGGAGAATGTGCTTGGTCCCGTGAGATTAGGTAGGTGTCTGCCACTGTGCACGGGGGAGTGAGTTTCATCTGACCAGTCTAATGAGAAATTGACCAGCCTTTCAGAAACAGTGCTTGATCTAGCCCCTAGACTATAGTCCAGTATTTGCAAAATCTCTCCAGGATGGTGAGGATCTCCCAGAGCACTTGCATACATTCCCCACGGCCCCAAAGCAGACCTGCTGAATTACAATCTTGACAGTGGTACTCAAGCTTGACTGCATACAGGAATCACCCAGGGAGCTTTAAAGCTACTGATGCCTGGATCCCACACCCCGAGCTTCTGATAGAATTAGTCTGGAAGACAGCTTGGTCATCAGCAGTTTTAAGAGCTCCCCAGCTGAATCTGACGTGCAACCGAGGTTGAGATCCACACGAAGGACCTGGGAGGCTGTGCGCTTAGTAAGCATCCCAGGTAATTCTTAAGATCAGAGGAGTTTGAAAACTCTGTAAGGGTAAGGGGTGGGGGGAGCACTCTGACAGGTTCTTTAAGAAAAGGATGTGGATAGAAAACCAGTGTTAGTGCCAAAAACCAGGCCCACCTGTGTCATTTGAGCATCTTCTAGGAAATGGAATTTTGAGTGGTGGGATGAAGAGAAAAAGAAATAGCCAGAACCTTGGAACCCCTTACCGCTAATTCTATCATCCCCTTATGCAGTCATTCCTTTATCCTTTCCCACACTTATTGATCATCTATTACATACCAGGAGCCACACTAGTAAAGGGGCTGGGGACCCCGTGATGAATAAAAATATAGACACACTGGGATCTTGTAATATTTGAAATGCCTTTGGCAGGCTTAAACGACTGGGGGAAGTCTTGACTGAATTGAAATAAAATAAACAAGATAGTATATTTGCATCCTGGCCCTTTTCATCTACTTATTCTTTCTCAAGAGAAAGCTCACATATAATGGTAGCAACATTCATTGAAATCCTGATTTAGAGACATTTTGCTACACTTGTCAACCAGTCGCATGCTATTTTTGGCATCTCACAAGAATAAAAACAAACAAACAAACAAACAAGCAAAATCTGGACACAATGGGGCAATCTTCCCCAAGGGAAAATTATAGCTTTTTGACCAAATTGTATGGATGGATTTCTAACTGCCCATTGGCTGCAGGAACACGCGAGTTCCAAAGTCACCCCTGGGAAAGAGAAGTTTGCTGGATTTGGAAGGTGGCATTCCATTCCAGCTCCTGGAAAGAGCAACACTTTCCTCCCACTTCTGGCTTTCCTTCTGCCCTTCAGCCCCACCCTCCTCTGTCCTCTGAAGGTTCAGTGGTCTTACTTGGCTCCTTAGTCCTTCTAAATGCTTCTGCGTGGTCCTTATGGAGTTTTGTGTAACCTCGTAGGGCAGCCTCCCTGTCTTCTCAAGGAGACTGGAAGCTTCCTGAAGTCACCACCTGCTCCAAACAGTCATGTTCAACTTCAGCATGTCCAACTTCTGATCCTTTCTGGTGATGCTTTTATGCTGGGCAAATGGAAAAACTAAGAAGCACTTTACCAAACCAAGCTTTTCTTTGCCAGATAATTCCTGAGCTCCTGGTTTCACCTAGGATGCATGTGATTCAATTTTCTCCCTTGACATAACCCAAGTCCAGACCTTAACAATTTCACAGGCCGCCAAACTCTGTTCTACCTGAAGAATGTTGCCAGACCGGGGTTGTGCAGCCTACGGAGCAGAGGGGAGGCCCACACTCTGGGCTAGCCTGAACTCCAGGTATCCTGCAAGGTTCACCGCTGTTCGTGTCTTTCAACCTCCCACTGCCCTGTGAGCTGGTATCGTGCCCCCATTTTATAGATGCGAAAACGGAATCTTCAGGGATTTTCATCTCAGGGCTTGGGGCAGAGCTTTGGATGGCAGGTGGTGGCTAACCTAAGTAATCAGTTTTATTTGCATTCGTAGGAGGATTGTTAGGGTTCACTCTCAGGTTTGTGTGATTTGGTGGGCAGGGTACAAACCAAACCAAAGCTCCTCTCAGACCCCTTAACACCTCTGCCGTCTGGAACGGCTTGGCATGGGGCACATAAAAGCCTGCTTCACAGCAGAGCTCTGCCTTTCCTTTTCCCTAAGTGTCTTGTAGGGACAGATATGCCTGCTCTGTGTCTTGGAATGAGAAGCAAGTATGACAAGACTGGCGGCTGCAGGACGAGGCTAGTTGCGCAGAGCTAAAGGACACCGATCATCCCCAGAAAGCTTGGGCATTTTTGCAATATCCTGTTCACAAGGGCCTATGCACTGTTTGGGGGTGTCTCATTCAGCAAACATGGTCCCGGTTCCCAAAAGGGCATTCTGTTGCTAGGAAGAAGCTAAAACAGGTCATTCAGATGCAGAGGGAGAAGGCTGCTACTATCTTTGTTGGAGGGAGCATTTCAAACCCAGGAGCTGTGTTTTACTGAGTGTGTGTGGGGACAGGGAAGCATGAAAACCCAACAGCACCATTTTCAGCCATATCACGAGAAATTGTCTCATTCCTCACAGGCCCTCCTTCCCTTCTCAGAAAAACAGTTGTTCCAGCACTTTCTTTAAAAGGAAACCACTTTCTTTTTAGGGAGGTAGCATATGTATGATTTATAAAATTTCCACTAAAGTGTGTATTCTGAAGCTCCTTTCATGAATGCTGATTCTATAGATGTACATTTATATAATTTATATATATTAATCTATTATTTATATATGTATGTGTTTTCACACACCTACATGGATATATACCCATATATATGACATTCATATATATATATGGGATTGAATGAATTCAGTCTTTGCTCTTCTTCATACTTCAAATTAAGCAGGAGGAGTTGTAATTTGCAAAATAATAATAATAAATTGAAGTTTTGCACCTTGTGATCCTTGCGAAAGTCTTGCATGGTCCTCATTTCTCTCCTTCCTCTCTTCCTCCTTTGTGTCTCCCTAAGCAGTGCCCCCATGGTCTGTTCCAGCCCTTTCTTGCCTTGGTCTGCCCACACCAACTTGGACTTGAAGAGCCAATTTCTCTCTTTGCCTTTACTCCAACACCGTAAACTTAAAACACATGGCTCAGGACAGGGTGCTGTCTTCAGTTCCATTGCTTCCTTCTGATACTTTCTGGTTGGTTTTGGATCCTGTCCCCCAAAACCCCAAGAGCACACTTTCTAGGTATGGAGCAAAATAAGTTGTTGTGTTGTGTTTTGTTTTGTTTTTTTTGTTTTTTGTTTTTTAATTCTTCCACTCAGCAGAATCTTGCTGAGTGTGTGGGATGCTCCAACTCAGTGGTGCAAGATTTGATTGGAAGCAGCTGACAAGCCCCAGCCATCTGGTAAGTGCACTCACCAAGGAGGCTGTCCCTTGTGGTTGCTTAACAAAAACATTTGTAGTCTCTGGGTCACCACTGCTTCTCCTTTGTTCTCCTAAATGCTGAACTGAGGCTTGCTTTTTCTCCCGTCAGCCTGGGATGAGGCATCTAAAGAAGGGCTGTGGGTTCCTGGGAGGGACTCCATATCTGTGTACCTCAATGACCCCAAATGGGAACACCATCCTTCTAGACCCTTCTCCTTGGTCCTTATGGGGATTTTTATTTCCCTCCTGCCCTTCTCTCTTGGCCTCCCTTATAAATTAAGACCTTGGTGTTACCTAGTACTGGGGCAGCCTCCCTGTCTTCTCCAGGAGACTGGAAGCTTCCTGAAGTCGCCACTTGCTCCAAACATAGAGCCCAGCACAGAGTAACCACTTAACAACTATTGTAATAATGCTTCATAGATGAGCATGGCCTCTTTCCTCAGTCTCTCTAACCCAGTGCTGGAGTCGAGAAGCATGGCAGAAGGACACACACTTGGAGAGAGGGTTGACTCTTTTCTTCCAAAAAAGCCAAGATTTGTTCTGGGGACCCTAAAGCTCTGGATGTTCCCACTGGCCAAATGGGTTCCAGGGGGTAGAATGTGGACAGACCGAGGGAATGAACACGCAGAGGACCATCAGCTCAAACGCTCATCTTCCTGAGTTTGCATGACTCTGGTCCCCCTTGGTCTGGGCATGGTAGTGAGAGCTTGTCACATAGTCAGCAAAGCAGGCCTCTATTTGTTATATGCATTTTCAACATTTATTTTAAATTTATTTTTTACAAATCTTTACTAATATAATAGACTCTAAGAACTATTTTAGAAATACAGAACAATTGAGCAGATAGTACAGTTTCCAAATGACCTTCATGCAGTTTCCCTGTTATTAACGTTGTATATCAGAATAACACATCTGTTACAATCAATGAACTGATATCTATGAATTATTATTCAGTAAAGTCCATAATTTATTCACATTTCCTTAGTTTTACTTAATCTTCTTTTTCTGTTCCAGGATCCCACGCTATATTTAGTTGTCACTCTCCTTGGGCTCTTCTTGGCTGTGGACCATTTCTCAGATCTTTCTTTGTTTTTGATGACCTGAACAGTTTTGAGGAAGGCTGGTCAGGTATTTTGTAGAATGTCCCTTGGTTGAGATTAGTCTGATTTTTTTTTTTCATGATTACATTGGGGTCATGGATTTGGGGGAGGAAGATCCTATAGGTAAAGTGCCATTTTCAGCATGTCGTATCGCACCATAGGCACATGACTTATGGCTGCTCACGTTGCCCTTGACAACCTGGCTGACATTGTTTGTCAGGTTTCCCCTACAGTTGACTTGTGCCCTTCTTTCCATGCTGTGCTCTTTAGAAGAAGAGTCCCTCTGGCATCTCTATTCTTGTTCTCCAACTTGAGTGTGGTGAAGTCCTTTCTTGAGGGTGTGTACGGCAGCAATAGTTTTGTGGTCCTAGGTGTGTACATCTCCACACACAGAGAATAGAGTCCCTGTTTAACTACTTTGATGCTCTGTAAATTTTTTAAAATGAAGAGAACGTTATGAGAAGGATTTTGAGGGGTGTGTGTGTGTGTTTGTGTTGGAAGTTCAGAATTTCACTCAAGGAAAACTTAATAGATTCATTTCTGTCACATAAAAAAAGGTGTAGTCACCATACACAGGCTTTTTTTTTTTTTAAGCTAAAGACAAGCTGGCTAAATTGGCATGTGTCATATAACAATGACAACACACATTGGCATGTATCAGGTGTTCAGTAGGACCAGTTCCGTACCAAGGATTTTAACGACATCTTATTTGATTTCCTATCAACCTTTGAGACAGTCATGTAGCCTCAGATACTTTACTTAACCTCCGTGTGCCTCGTTTTCCTCCTCTATTGTATGGAGAAATACCTATGTCATCAAATAGTACATGGAAGAAATGAGATCATATGTGTGTGGGTCTCTGCAAACTTCAGGACTTGCCCACAGTTACTCAGCTAATAAATGGCAGAGCCATGGCATGAATCCATGTGCAAATCATGCCAAATCCATGTTTGTGACCACTAAACTACATGCTCTATGTCTTCCCAGATAAGGTGTCATCTGGTTCAAATTATTCTGGAAGATGGGGGAGGAGGAGATGATGAGATGACCAGTCAGAGGTGCAGCTTCCCATCTCCTGTGGCCAGCTAATTTGCAGGTAGGGTTCATTAGAGCATTAGAAGCCTCTGCTGAAAAGGTTTTTCATGCGCTTTTTATCCCTTCCCAAAGGAAAACTGTAGAACATTCCAAGACCCTGGCAATGAAGGTGCTTCATTTTCTTCCCTACTAAAGGCTGGATAAATAGAGCTATGTGAGAGGACACTCATATCTTTCTTCTCTTGCTTAATGAGCTGTTGGTTAACCTTCAAGGAGCCAACCATCCCTGCCCATGTGGTGTGCCTCTATCACTACTTTGCTTTTGGGAACTGCACCCACTGAGCATAAACCTCTGTAGATGTACTCTGAAATTAAAATTATCAATAAAAATTCCAAACTACCACCACCGTTGCCTGGTTTGGGGAGTTACCATGTTGACCTATTTGGGTTCCACCAAACCCCCTAGAGAGGAGGGAGAAAATCATTCTTTACCTTCTGCTGCTCAAAAGTATGCCACAGATTGTTTGAAGCTATAGCAAAAGAAAAGTGTCTTGAGTAATTAGCTAAAAAGGAGGGAAAACGTAAATGGTTAAGTTTGGGGCTGAACAGAAAGAAAAGTGATTATTGCAGAAGACTCTGGGAATGAAATTTCCCCTCAGAAACTCCAAGGAGTAGGAGGCCTGACTGCTTTTGGGATGATGTCAAGGTGGCTTGAACTGTAAATATAAACTGGTTTTGACTGGCCTCCTGAGCGGCCTGGCAACCCAAGACCAGAACTGGTCAAAGATCTGCATTCTGCCCGACCACAGGGAGGGAAACGAAGGCACGATCACTTGGGGCTTCATCAGCAGGCAAAGCCAAGCCTTTTGTCTGTTGTATACCACAGTCAACAGAAAGTTATTGCTTAATTAACCCCTCTGAATGAATACCTGATAATTAATAAACCCGTGAAGTATACCCTAAGGCTTTAAGTTGAAGAAGGCTCTTCTCTTCAAGTGGAAAAGAGAGGGAGAGGGAAAAAAAACAAAACAAAGCACAACCATGCTGAACTAATGGGAAAAAAACTCCGGTAGAAGGCAAAGCAATTAGGATTAGTGAATCCCATTTCATTTAAAGTTCCAAGATATAGAAGCCATTTATCTAAGAAATTAATAATGGGAATGACTTCCCTAATATAGTAACAAGTCCTTATATTTTATTAGTGGAAATCCAAACTGAGTAATTTAATGATAGACAAGCTTCCACATATATAATTTTTTTGTTACGCTTTTTAAAAAATGTCACTGCACCAAGATAGTTTTAGATTTATGCATCCCTTCTAAATTAGTGCCCAATTCAGTTTGGAATGATACATTTAATGTTATGGCCCTGTAGAAAATCAATATTTTTTAGTGTTTTCTTTCATTTTATAGAGCTTTCTCATCTGGCTAATTGTGCCACCATAGAGAAGAGAGGGGTTGATAAGGTGGTTTGTGTTTCACAGGTATTATTAAATTTGCTGTAGACTATAAATTGGGACTAACTGGGGGGCTGTCGAATGGACCAAGGACAGTGTTAACTTTAGGCCACAAAACTGATCTTTCTGTCTAAATTGAGAGGAAATATGAAATACCTCCTAAAAAGAATTTATGGTAGTGATATCATGACAAAGATCCACTGTGCTGGTTTCTTATGGAGCCTTTGGGAGTTTGCATGGGGACCGAGGAATGTGACCAGGCCTTAAGACTCTGTCCCTCTGACACTGTCTTTGAGGAAGGATCCATCCACCCATTCAAGAGGCCCTTAGTGAGTCCCTGCTCTATGCTGGTGTAGGATGCTTGTTCCTGCCATCTCCTCACACTGATGGGGAAGTAACCAGGATAGTCCTCATATGGACCTTTGCGCTTAGAATTCGTTCTTGCTTCGATTCTACAGAAAAAGATGCACGAAAGTGGTAAGGGAAAGAAGCGACTACCTGAGTTGACACATGGCCTGAAAAAAGCAAAAACTTTAGAGAAAAGCAGACTGACACCCCAGTCCCACCAGCCATGACCTTGTAGAGGTCTAAGCCTCAGTTTCAATGACTATCAAATGGGAATGTAAATACTTTTTACACAGGCTAGTTACTGCATTGTAGGTTAAACTTCTGACATATGATGAGCACCTAGGAATGCTAACAGTTTCTTCCATTTTTCTGCCTGTATGTGAAGTTGGGGGCATTCAAGAACATCTAAATAATAATCATAATCATAGCCTACAGCAACACTAAGAGTAAATACCATGCCAGGAATCCTGCACAGATTTTTCTACAATATTCCCAACAACCCTAAGAGAGCAATACCATTTAGTCCGTTTTAGAGATGCAGACAATAGATCTCTCTCTCTCTGATATAATCTATTACTAATAGTCTTGTTACTAATAATGAATGTGTATTGAGTATTTATGACCATATGCCAGGCGCTTGACATTTTTATCCTGTTTATATCTCATTCATTCATTCAACAAACATTTACTGAGTGCTAGGTATTCATGGTGGTCTAATCAGTATATACTAAACAGGAGAGACATCACAGACCCAGTCGGGAGATACCATACAAAAACCAGGAAGCAGATATTACTGTTATCTTTAGTTTATAGCTAAGGGAAAGGGGGTACTGAGATGTGGCTCACGAATGGCAAAGACTGGATTCAAATTCAGATATTTTTCACTGTTAACCTTGATACCATATTGCCTCTAAGAAAATCGTGTGGGCTCAGGGGAATTGAGACATTGGGGATGTGGTGGCCAAGATGAGCTGCCCTCCTCCAAGACTGTGAGTACTTAGCAAAGATGGCCAGTGTAACTACAGGTCACTCCTTAACATCAGTCAGATAGCTACCAAGCCAGAGGACCCAGGTAAATCCCAGGCTCTGAGCCAGCAGCCTTGGTTCTTCTGTTTGCCACTAATAACCATGCTACTATCAGTCAAATGGAGAGAGCCACACTTGACTTGGGAGGAGCCCTGGAGAATAAAATGAAACTGTAATGAAAATGTGTTTTGAAAGCCAAAATACGCAACATCCATTTAAGATATTCTTAATTTTAGCAAACGGTGTGAGAAATTTATTGTTTGGAATGAAATTGAAATGTATTTATTCACTTGCTAGTTACTGTACTTTGACACGTTCTCTTTTGATTTTGCCTAGTGACTACTGATGATGAATATATAAAGGAAAAGTGCTAGCTGAAATGGAATATAGGAATTTTGACAGACGCAATATGAAAGTCGAGGATTGTTCTGGGTGAACCCACATATCTTTGCCTGTTTCTGCTGGCAATTAAACTAGTCCTCTACTGCTAAACTTCTCGGTGAAAACATCTTAGCAGACACATTCTTACCCCTGCCTAGTGCCCAAGCCTTCTTGCATGGGTGTCTCTGATATTTGTACAGAGGAATCAAATGCATGTATCTAAGCACAAGCGTACTCAAAGATCAATTGTATTCAATAATAGAATGAGTGTGCTTTTCATCTTTAAAATTCCTGCAAGAGTAGTTTTCCTTCGCAGGGTGAATTAGCAAAGTAGGAACAGATGAAGTCAATTGTCAGTTGTTCAAATGCAGGTACATATTATAGAGACAGATCACAACCTTGGGGGCTGCTAATGTGGAAAGATAAATCCCTCCACATAAAATGAGTATTAGTAGCAATCTGCACCAATGCGTTTAATTTCGCATATCCTTGTAAATCTTCAGAGCTTGAATGAGGTGCTTACTTCCTATTACCTCTCTCAGACCAGAAGGCTCAGGATCATCCTAAGAAATCCCTCTTTATTTTCCCAAACTGCTTTGCTTCATTCTAAAGAACTGTAGTGTCAACATTTAAGAGAACTAGTTAACAGGGGTTTTAAGAAAATGAAAGGCGCAGCCAAGTCTAGACATCCCCAAATAAGTGGACGGGGCATACATGCCTTTGGTCCAGTTGCTCTGGCCACCTTCTTAATGGACAATTTGGATCGCTGCACGGTCAATCCGCTTAATTGCCTCTGTGTTGGCCATTAAAACAAATTGAATGCGCTATGGCCAATTTGGTCATATCATAAAGAAATGGCCTATAGGGCCCCTCGAGAAGCAGTATTTCAGCCCTTATTCGATTATATCTGATCAATGGAGACAGTCTGTATGGGAAATCCAGGAGCCAGAGTAGATCATATAGGAGCCCCCAGCCTACTCTGCTGACCACATTATTAGGATCAACTGTCAACAGCAATGAAATTAGCCAGGTGGTTGACAAAGCATCACCTTACTCCATCCTGGGGAGAGAAAAGTCAGTGCCTCGTGACTTTGCCTAAAATATCCAGTCAGCAAACCAACAGGTCATCTTTTCCACTTTGAGTCCTGAGTAATTTGAGAAGGAGAAAAAAAATTCAAAATCTCCACTGGCTTCGACTTCTAATGTTGGTATAAAAATAGACCAGATGCTGCATTCATTGTGATTAATGCTGGGTAAAGGTAATTTAAACAGGGCCTAATTTTCTTATTTTTCTAGATCTCATCTCCATGTACTGTACCTTTCCCTGCCTCTGCTTATCAGAGAGGCCTCAGGATCTTTGTGTGGGGCCTCCACTGCTGGGACTGTCATCTGAAGTCACCTTGGCCTTCAGCATCTTTGTGAAGTTAGACAAGAGGAATGACCTTTAATGAGGTATTGCTGGATTATACTTTCAATTTTTAAGCCAAGGAGAAATAACCGTGGGCAATACTTACTGGACATTTGTTATATGCTAGGTGCTAACCTCAGCATTTTAAATATATTGTCTCATTTAATTTTCAACTGACCCTGAGAGGTAGGTTCTGGTATCTCTACCATATAGATGAGGCAACTGTTATTTGGAGTTTAATAACCAGTCAAGATCATCATCCAATAGCGTTAGGATCAGCAAGTAACTCTTGGCCTGACTTCAAAGTTTGTACTCTGACATAACGTATTGTTCTAAATACCATTGGCTGCTCTCAGCCAGGGTTTCCAGGTTCATGGGTTGCTTATCAATGTGATAGGAATGAAAACAAAATGACTGCCACCAGCAGAGAGGGATTGTCATTATTCTAGTTGGGCTAGAGATCCCATGGGAATGTAAAATGCTGATGTTGGACACTGGGGGATCATGCAGGTGGGCCATACCAGTAAGCGGTGGGTCATAGTGTATTGTGAGAAACCATAAGAGCAGGGCTAGAACTACCTCTCTCATACCAGCTATCTCCTAGGGTGTCAGTGGCATGATTTGATTAGAAATGGAAAGAGCCATAGTGGCTCTAAAAGAGGAAAAGGAGAAGAAAAATGGTGACACATGGCAGAAAAATAGAGCCACTAGTATATTGTCTGGACTTAGTGCGGCAGGTGTAATGGGTCTGGGGTTGGAGAACTCAATTTGGGAAGAAGAATAGGCAGAAAGGGAGATGGCAAGATAGACATATTAGGTGAATGGACATATGTAGACACCAAGAAAAGAATGATGGTTAGAGAGTAAGTGGATATAGAGACTAATGGGAGAGTGGAGGTTGAATCAAGAATAGTGAACAAGAACATGTCTTAGCTCCAAGGCTGTCACAGTAATAGCTTCTGCCACCACGACCACCACCAGGATCACCATCATCATCATCACCACCATGACCATCATCATCACCACCACTGCCACCAGCACCATCACCATCATCACCATCACTACCATCACCATCATTAGCACCATCAGCACCACCCTCAGCACCACTTCAACAGAAGCCACAAGGGCATCCAAATTACAGTGTGCTTTCTGTGGACCAAGTAGTGTTTGATACGTACTTACTTAATCCTCATAGCAACCATTTGCTTTTTTTAAAGATGAGAAAAGGGAGGCTTAGAGAATTCTAGAAATTTTCTTTTCTTTTTTTTTAAAGATTTTATTTATTTGACAGATACAGAGACAGCCAGTGAGAGAGGGAACACAAGCAGGGGGAGTGGGAGAGGAAGAAGCAGGCTCCCAGTGGAGGAGCCTGATACGGGGCTCGATCCCAGAACGCCAGGATCATGCCCTGAGCCGAAGGCAGACGCTTAACGACTGAGCCACCCAGGCGCCCCTCTGAAGGAAACATAGATACTAAGGTATAGAGTTATCCTTCTACCATTATTTTTAACTATTTCAGAGAAGACAGAGACAGAAAAATTGGGCAGAGCTAAAGAATTAAATAAAACTCACGCCTTTACTATCTGGGTCAGTCTTTGGTGAAGCCAGTCAGTTTTTGGAGTCCCATCCAGCAATCCCAGCCAAGTCTGACACTTCATGTGTTCTGCCCAGTACTTGGGTCCTGGTGGCAAGCTACCAGCATCTGGGAAGTCAGTTGTCAGGTGGAGCCAGCTTGTATGCCAACACTGTACTGGGTGCGGTCTAGTCTGTCTTTGGGAAGACCACTCTTTCCTCCCCCAGAAGCAGCTCCTCCAAGTTGTCCACCACCTCCATCTGGAGTCAGGTCAGGTATAGGAAGGGGATTAACTTTTAATGGCTGCTATTTGCATGGATTCATCGTTCCTCTCTGGGTATAGCTGAAGTCCTCCATGAGGACTACAATGAAGGACATGCGTACAGCTTGACATACTGGTCTGTGTAATGAACATTTTATAATGTCTTCAGTAATCTGTTTATTTTCTTTTCTCTTTCCTGGCTAGAATTCATTGTTTTCGTGTGTTTGGAAAGAGGGACTCACTTTGTCATTTCTAGCTTAATGCTAGACTTCTACATACCCACAAACTCTT
>NC_048229.1:73550950-73571113 GCF_002007445.2 Ailuropoda melanoleuca
AGAACATGTCTTAGCTCCAAGGCTGTCACAGTAATAGCTTCTGCCACCACGACCACCACCAGGATCACCATCATCATCATCACCACCATGACCATCATCATCACCACCATGACCAACATCATCATCACCCTCATCACCACCACTGCCACCAGCACCATCGCCATCATCACCATCACTACCATCACCATCATTAGCACCATCAGCACCACCCTCAGCACCACTTCAACAGAAGCCACAAGGGCATCCAAATTACAGTGTGCTTTCTGTGGACCAAGTAGTGTTTGATACGTACTTACTTAATCCTCATAGCAACCATTTGCTTTTTTTAAAGATGAGAAAAGGGAGGCTTAGAGAATTCTAGAAATTTTCTTTTCTTTTTTTTTAAAGATTTTATTTATTTGACAGATACAGAGACAGCCAGTGAGAGAGGGAACACAAGCAGGGGGAGTGGGAGAGGAAGAAGCAGGCTCCCAGTGGAGGAGCCTGATACGGGGCTCGATCCCAGAACGCCAGGATCATGCCCTGAGCCGAAGGCAGACGCTTAACGACTGAGCCACCCAGGCGCCCCTCTGAAGGAAACATAGATACTAAGGTATAGAGTTATCCTTCTACCATTATTTTTAACTATTTCAGAGAAGACAGAGACAGAAAAATTGGGCAGAGCTAAAGAATTAAATAAAACTCACGCCTTTACTATCTGGGTCAGTCTTTGGTGAAGCCAGTCAGTTTTTGGAGTCCCATCCAGCAATCCCAGCCAAGTCTGACACTTCATGTGTTCTGCCCAGTACTTGGGTCCTGGTGGCAAGCTACCAGCATCTGGGAAGTCAGTTGTCAGGTGGAGCCAGCTTGTATGCCAACACTGTACTGGGTGCGGTCTAGTCTGTCTTTGGGAAGACCACTCTTTCCTCCCCCAGAAGCAGCTCCTCCAAGTTGTCCACCACCTCCATCTGGAGTCAGGTCAGGTATAGGAAGGGGATTAACTTTTAATGGCTGCTATTTGCATGGATTCATCGTTCCTCTCTGGGTATAGCTGAAGTCCTCCATGAGGACTACAATGAAGGACATGCGTACAGCTTGACATACTGGTCTGTGTAATGAACATTTTATAATGTCTTCAGTAATCTGTTTATTTTCTTTTCTCTTTCCTGGCTAGAATTCATTGTTTTCGTGTGTTTGGAAAGAGGGACTCACTTTGTCATTTCTAGCTTAATGCTAGACTTCTACATACCCACAAACTCTGTCTGAGAGAGCCTGGGGGATGGGAGAGCATTTGATTTTCAGAAGCAGAAGCTAATGCGTAGAGCCTTTAGTTCAGTTTGTTTATATGAGAAAACTGAGACCCAAACATTTGGAATGCATAGACCTAACTGGAGGTGAATTTTTTAGTTTAGTTTTTTTTTTTTTTAAGATTTTATTTATTTACTTGAGAGCATATGTGAGAGAGCATAAGAGAGCATGAGCTGGGGGTGGGGGGCAGAGGAAGAGCGGGAAGGAGAAGCAGATTCCCTGCTAAGTAGGGAGCCCAATGCGATGTGGGTCTTGATCCCAGGACCCCGGGACCATGACCTAAGCTGAAGGCAGACCCTTAACTGACTGAGCCACCCAGGCGCCCCATGGAAGTGAATTTTTTAAAGCGTTTATGTTAAATGTTTGATAGAGATTTAGAAGCTTTACGTATCCTAATGTTTGCAAACTGATAAACCTCAAGTCAGAGATGCATCTGAGGAGGGGAAAGAAAAAAGAAATGATCAACCCCTTTTAGTAGATGAGTGGTCACAACTTCCCTACAACTAAGGTTTAAAAAAATCATAACCTGTAAATGGATAAGTTACAAAAGGACTATTCATTATATAAACCAAGATACTGCAGAACTACTTTCTTTTTCTTTGTCTTTTTTTTAATGATTTTATTTATTTGAGAGAGAGAGAGCAAGTGCATGAGAGAGCAGGAGCTGGAGGGAGGAGCAGAGGGAAAGGGAGAAGCAGACTCCCTACTGAGCAGGGAGCCCGACACAGGGCACTGGATCCCAGGACCTCGAGATAATGACCTGAGCCAAAGGCAGACACATAACCGACTGAGCCGTCCTGGTGTCCCCAGAACTATTTTCAATAGAAGTTCTGCTTATGAATTTTAAATCATGGGATTTACCAATAACCAATTACATGCAACTTTTCATCAAAGTAATCACTACTTAGAGTGAGAGATACCTGCAGGTTCACTACTTGGAATGCCTTACAAAGATTCTACCCACCATATTTTCTTGGATCAAAGCATTAAAAGATCAGCAATCTTCACTTCAAGCTGTGTCTGGGGCCCTTGTTATTATGAGCTCAGTTGTGTGTGTTTGTGCATGTATGTGAGTTTGGCAAAGATGGGGGTCAGAGGACTAGGATATTTTGAGGATTTCTATAAAGAGGATTTCTCCTTCTTTAAGCCAATAAATGGACCGAGTATGGGCCTTCTCTTTTATGATCCTGGAAAAAAAAAGACATCATTCACCTTTCGATTTTTGGAAGAGTAACATAGTGGGTCACAAAACAGGGGTTGGAATCAACAGACCAGTATTGGAGGCCTGCGCTCCATCCAACCAGCTCATTGACCTTGCAGGAGTCCTTTGCCTTCACTGCCTTAAGTTTCCTTATCTGCAAATTAGGGATCATAATACTGGGTGCTGTTAGGATTAAATAAGGTAAGATACAAATGTTCAAAATGATGTGAAAGTCTAGCACAGTGCCCGACAAAATAAATACTTCATAAAATGACATAAACCAGACACTTAATAAGAATGTTGAAAAACATGGAGATTTAACTATTTACACTAACTGGTGTAATCCTTAAATCCAGAAGAAATCAGAACTGCAACACACAATGAGGAATGCACCTTATTTGCTAAGTGAATATAAAGACTTTAGAGAAACCCAAAGAATTTTTTAGGTGAGCAAAATGGTTCTTCATTCCTGAAACCCACTACCCAGAGGCCCCCACAGGCAGGGGTGTGGTTTCTCCTTGGTAGGATTTTTCTTGCCAAATGAGATGAAGGAACACATGATCAAAATGACCTGTGTTGCTGCTTAGGTGGTGTCATGTCTCTCAAAAGAAGGACAGATAGATATATAAAGACTTGGGGGCCCCCAGGCTTGGCTACATGACAGTGGATCCCCAGCACCCAGACTGGCTAGACCGGTTCCAGAGGAATTAACTGATCTAAGAAAACCACTGCCCACGTGGGAGTCTGGGCACAGCTGTGAGCTGCTTGAGCTCCTCTCCTTCTGGATTAGTCATTCAGAACCAGCTTGGGCACCCTGTCTGTCTGTCCTCTCTGGAAAACCTGTGGTGGGCTACCAGAACCCCACAAAACTACTCATCCTGCCATTCAAGGCCTTCCTATGGAGGTTCAAGGTTTGATCTTCTTGCCAATACATGCTTCTGCGACAGCTAGCCTTTCTCTTCAGTGCCCTCTGACCTCCCCAGTGTGGACATCACTGCCAAAGATCCTTATTGGTGCTGTTCCTCAGTTGCCACCCCTTCCTCTCCCTGATATAATCCCATATAGCCATTGCACGCTGCTTTAAACACGCCCTTATTATAAGATGTTGGGCATCCAAGTTCCATTGATCTCCTTTACAATTCCATTTCTATTCTTAGGGATCTCCTCTGTACACTGGGGATAATAATGCCAACATCACTGGATCGTTGCTGTCCAAGCCAGGGACCACGGCTGACTCATCTCTGAATCCTGGGCACCTGGTAGAATACGTGGCGTGGAGAAAACATTCAGTCTATGAGGAGTAACTGGAGGCAGGGATGGAGCTCCCCACTTCTTCCATCCCCGTTGCATGTTTCCCATTTACCTTTGGAGTTCTTTGAAATGTGTTGGGATTCCTGCACAGATTATTCCTCTTTATCACTTTAGGTGATGGACATCCAGCCACAGGAAGGTGTCCAAATGATATTAACCCTTTGTATTAGTCCCCCGAGGCTGCCATAACAAATTCCACAAAGTGGCTTAAAAGAATAGAAACTTATTCTCTCACAGTTCTGGGGGCTGAAAGTCTGAAATCAAGGTGTTGGCAGGGCCCCGCTCTCTCTGAAGTCTTGAGGGGAGGATCTGTTCCATGCCTTGCTTGTACCTTCTACTGTTACTGGCAAGGCATTCTTTAGTTTTCCTTGTAATTTCTGCCTCCACGGTCCCATGGCATTCTCCCTGGTCACATGGCATTCTCCCTGAGTCTTCACATCATTCCCCTCTGCGAGCGTCTGTGTCTTCAGGTGGCATTTGTTTGCCTGTCTGTCTCTGTGTCTCTTCTCCTTTTTCTTATGAGGACACCAGTCATGTTAGATTAAGGGCCAACTCTACTCCATCATCTTAACTTGCATCTTAATTACATCTGCAAAGATCCTTTTTCCAAATAAGGTCACATTCGCAGGTACTGGAGTTAGGACTTCCACATCCCTTTTGGAGACACGGTTCAACCCATTACAGCCTTGGACTAGGCACTTCCCCACTCAGAGGCTCAGTTTCTGCATCTGTAAAAGGGGGATAATCTTGCCCACCTCACTGAGGTGTGCTGGGGATTAGATGAGATAAGGCTTAGTGTCTTGTACACGAAAAGGCTTACCTATGACCAGTCTTCTTCCTTTCTAGCCCAGCCACCTCCAGTATCGTATATGGACAATGAAGGAAGTTCTAGTAGGTAGAATTTGGGTCCACAGGGCAAATAGAAGCACAACCTCTATTCATTCCGA
The DNA here is from genome assembly GCF_002007445.2 of Ailuropoda melanoleuca. NCBI lineage: Eukaryota > Metazoa > Chordata > Mammalia > Carnivora > Ursidae > Ailuropoda > Ailuropoda melanoleuca. The sequence continues at coordinate 73,555,697 of NC_048229.1, forward strand.
CAGAGCCACTTCCTCCCAACTTGGGGACTTTTCTTTGTGATTAGATTATCTGCTAAAGTTGCTCTTCTTTATGTAGGACACAGGGGCCAGACTTGGTCAACTGACTCTCATAAAAGTTTCGGGTGATCCTAGGACACAAGGCCGAGATGTGTGTGTTTGGCTGGCTACCCCTGTCATGAGTGGTTATTTTTTCATGGTCAAAACAAATAAATACATAAAAAGTGCCTAAAACCTATAGGGAATCAAGTTTCTAAACTGTGTTCTTGTGGCTGACTTCTGAATCACAGTTTAGTAATTAAAAGACGAAAACATCAAGTTGCACTTGGCAATGAAACATAAATTGTACCTTTGTAAAGGTCAAATACTAGTTGTGATTAACCAGACGAGTCACACTTTATCCTGGCTAAAACAATACTGAATTTTGAGACTATTTAGAGGATTCCACACCCCTTATCCGACGCTCTTCCTTGCAGAAGTTCTCCGTTGGAATCTGAAGTGGGGTTTTATTATTTTTTTTTCTTTCAATTTGTGAGATGATTTCCATACACTGTGGTCTGGCAGTCTGCACTCGAACGATACTATAGCATTATCAGGGTGCCGACAGCTGCTCTAGAATAAACAAGCAGTGATGCATTGAGCTGGCACGTCCATATGGTTTGGAAAATAAAATAAAAACATTTGTTATCATTTTTGGAGTTTTTGAACACAACCAGCTTCAGCACCACGCTAGTGCCTCGCATGACTTTCTTTAAAAAAAAATAAATAATTATAAACGGGAACATTTTGTTTTGCTAGGAAGAGTGGTTTACTGTGTGGATGGGGCGAGAAGCCTCGATTTCTAGCAGATGTTGCTCATCTCTTGTTCAGGGTCCCGTGATAGCTCTTATTTGGCTAAAGCCCAATGGCTGGATTGGGGGAGCCAATGAAATCTTCTCCTGCTTATCATCCCAGCCCCTGGAGAGCAGTGGTACTCTCTGAAAACCCTGGCTCTCCAAACCCCTGGAGGAGGAAATCCCTTCCTGGCCAGCTGCCCTGGGAGACTGTCCTGAGGGCGGAAAGGGGAACAGGACACCTGAAAAGTTACAGGGGCTCTTTCTCCCAGAAAGGGAAGTCCAGGATTATGGTTGCTATTATAAGGCCATAGGCTTTCATTTTTAAATGTAGTAGTAATAGTAACACTAAAGACTAACAATCATGGCAATTAAGGGGGGCTTTTGTAAAGCACTTCCTTATTTACAAAGCACCTGGGACTACATAGTCCCATTTGGGGTCCCGGGCATCAATGTCTACTCTTACCCCATTTCCTAAAGAGGTAACCTTGCCTCTGCCAGCTCACCTCTACAGATTTCTCATACACAAAGGGGAACTGGAACTCCTACTCCAGGCGTTTACTTATGATGCTTTCTGATGATCAGTGATATGAATGGAAATCAAACTACAATAAGACGCTTCCTCCTCCCGGTGTCATATACAATGCCTTTGCTTTTGGGGAGAGGGCATTAGTTCATTGTAACCACACTGCTTCTTTCAACTGATCTGAAGCTCTGCCACCCAGTTTCACATGCCTTTAAAACTTTTATGAAAGTGGAAAATGAATAATTATATAATGCACACAGATTTAAGAGTGGAAGGAATGTAAACGTGAGGGCAGAGACTTGGCTGCCTATTGCTCCCCCACCCCCAGTGCTGGGCAGAGGGCTGGTACTGAGTGTTTCTGCATAAATCAGCTCCCTTCTCTGACTTTCGGTTTTCACACAGATAAAAAGGAAACTGGATTTCCTACTCCAGAATGCTGGTACATTATAAGCACTCAATAAATATGAGTTCGATGAATAAATAAATAAATGGGTGTGCAATCTGGGGAGAGAGAATGGTTAATAGTGTGGTATTCGGCATCAGTGTGCTGACAAATTGGAAAAAAAAATGAAGTCCTGATTTGTAGCAATTAACAGTTTTCCTGGTGCAAATGTTCCCTCCATGGCTGATTTCATGCTGAGTTGGGAAGAGATGTGCTCCATCAGCCCCGGGGAGTGGGGCCCTCCAGCTCTAGCATACCTTTGGCTAGGGGGTAAAATGGTTGGAAACCAGTCTCATTTCCTGTTTGTTTTCAGGAAGCTTCTTGTAACTGGGCAGGAAGGTTTGGGGACTTCCAGATTGCTTAAGTTTACACAATCCTAATTCTCCAGCCTATGTCCAGACACTGCCCTTTATTTTGGCAGAGGAAGGAGAAGGGCATTAGCTGCCAGGTAGTAGGTGTGGATGGAAGACCTGGTGGGCCCATCGGTTGACCATTGGTTGTAATTACCCTGCAGAGAAAGTGTCTCCGATTACCGTTCACTGCTGTCGTAGTCGTGGGAAACCCTCCTTCCCTAGTCCCTGATGTCTGCAGTGTTTCACCCAGGCCCTTCTGAGTGGGCCACACCAGGTGGCACCTTTGTGATTCCTGGCATTTCCTAGGCTTTACAAAGGCCCCAGGTTTTTTGTTTTCTTCCCAAGAATCATTTCCTACCACTTAGATCTACTATTTCCCATCCTCTCTTGCAAAATTGCAAGGAGAGGCATCAGCACATCTCTGTACAGTAGGCGAATATATTTGGAATGCTTATTTCTGAGGGCTGTTGAAGACGAGGACAAATTTTACACCACACAGAAGGACTGACAATAAATTCAGGAGTGACAAATGGAACCACTGTTCTGTTTCCCTCTCGGTAAATGAATAGCTGCAAAACCTGTACTCCACTACAGGAGCGTCAAATCCATGGCGCCCCGTTGATTAACAATGAAAACGTCTTTGTGAAAACAATACATATAGAAGAGTCCTAGGGCTCGCACCAGAAGCTGACTCCGAAGGTTTATTTTAACGTAGCACAAATCAGAGCGAACTATGTGAAAAGAGTTCTGTTTCTTCCCGAAGATGCCACTTGTTTCTCCGCCCCGGGGAAATGTCTTCCAAACTCTTTGCCAAATGTACAAGCTGAGCCGGATCCGCTATGGCTGCATTGCCCTCCTGAAGTCCCCAGCGTGCACCAGGAGCCCACAGAGGGCTTGGGGCTGGTGCAAGGGCGGGGCCTGAAATCCTGTTCTTGAGTGATTTGCAACATAGGGAGGAGTTCCCCAGGGCTTTTTCTTTTCTTTCGCACCACTGACCCCCCACATCTTTGTTGGGGCATATAGAGATGGAAGTTTGGAAGGAAAGCAGACAGCACTTAGGTGATTTGGAAGCCCATTTCTAGCCCGGGGAATGATCTATTCAATAACAGCAGCACATAAATTGATACACAGTAACCACATTAGAAGGAAAACAAGAGAAGTATTAGAAGGAGATGAAGGAGAAGGGGAAAAAAAGACAGGGGGAGGGAGGGAAGAAAGTGAGAAAGGAAGAGAAGAAAGGTTATGCTAGAAAGTTTGACAGCCTTTTATAAATGTGTGTTTGCACATGCTGTTCCTTTGTTTTAGAATGCCATTCCTTCATTTGGCTAACTCTGACTCAACCTCTGGCCCCCAGCCTAAGTGCTATTTCTTCAGGGATACCTTCCATGAACCCCAAGATGGGGCCATGTCCCCGTGTTATGGGGTCTGACAAAGCCCTCTTTTCTTTCTGAGAGCTCTCATGACTGTAATGATTGTAATGCTATCCTCGAGAATGTGATGCAATGTGATTATTCGTTATATGCCTAAATCCCCCCCACACGCCTGAAGTTCTAAACTAGTGAAATCCCAAAAGCCTGGCCATCCTTGCCTCTGAATGGGGGTGTCAAGAAACCCACTGAGTAGGTGAGTGATGAATGGACAGATATTTATGATAAAAATATATTTTATTATCTGAGCCTTGCTGCCTCTGTTTTGCATAGCCCTGTCCACATGCAGGCATGTAAGGCCAGCCCAGTGAGGAAAGGGGTTCGGTACCCCCAACTTTACATGCTGTTTCTCAGGTCTAAGAGTGTCAGCAACTTGCCAAGGAGTGTCACCAACAGATGAGAGGCAGAACTTGGACAAGATGTCAGGATCTGGTCTTTTACCATCGGGGTCCCTCCTACAGCTCCCACCGCCCAGTGGGTAGGTCTCTCTGCAGAAGGGGAAGGGGACAGTTGTGAGTTTGGGGAGAGGGCAATAGACAGGCAGAAAGAGTAATCATGACAGAAAAGATTTACTCCTGCCTCCTTCTCCTTTCTTCTTGCATTAAGAACAAGTGTCGCCTGAACACGTAAGCACAAATGGGAACATGATGAGGCATCACTTTTTCCAGGTCTGTGACTAACTCCTCAGGGGAGCAGGAGAAGCTGTCCCTCTGAGTTAGCCCTTGATGAGTCCCTCAAATTCCCAGCTGCAGGAAAGCCCTGTCAATCAACCCTGGGCTTCCACTGTGAGCTGTGCTCATTCGTTCTCTCCATAAATACTTCTCAAGGGTTGACCACGTGCCAGGCATCGAGGTAGGAATGATACGTGTGGATTTAGTGAGGCCTGTAGGCTCATGAGCTGCCCCGAGTTCCTGGGGTGAGGGTTCTCTATGTGCAAACCCAGACAGCTGGCCACCCTATTTTGGATGTGAGCTTAAGATGTAGAGTAACTTACTATATAGAGTGTAGTTCCCAAGAACCGCTTACATCAAGATCACCTGGACGTGTTTGCTAAAATGCAAATTCCCAGGCCCTGCTCCACACCAGTGGTTCAAAACCTTCTGCGGGCAGGTCTAAGAATTGGCATTTAATGGACACCCCCCCAGGTTTTTATTATGCATATTTAAGTTTGAGAATAGCTGAGCTAGTGCATAAGTGAACAGACTTTGAAGTCACTCAGACTTGAATTCAAACCCCTCTTCTACCACTGAAGACCTATGTGAATTTCCATGAATTATATCATCAATATGGGCTTCAGTTTCTTACTTGTAAAATGGGTCTCATAATACTATCTTTATAGTGTTCTTAAAGGGACTGGATGTTAAAAACAGATTAAAGGCTTATATGATATCTGCAATAGAATTAACCGTGCATCAAATTATCATTATCAAGGCTGAGATCATTGCCCTGGTAGCTGGAGTCATGGGCTTCCTACCCCTGGATTTGGGATGGTTTTATCCTTTTTGACACAACAGGCAAAAACAAGAACTTTATCAGCTCTGTTACAGAAATGCACTTGCTATAGAAATACCTCTTTGCTTTCTGCCGTCTTTCCAAGTACACCAAGAGTTTCTTCTGGCTCCTGAAGGAGGTCATGCTCTTTCACACATTTAGACCTTCATATAATGTTGTTTGTATCTGAAATGTGTTCTTTCCTTAGCCTGGTGATTTATTATTCATTCTTCAAAACCCAGCTAAAGTATGTCCTCTTTCTAGAAGCTCTCTCAGCTCTTCCTGCTCTTAACTCCCTCTTTTTTCTATCTACTTAGGCACACAACAAATGATGGTCAGAAAATATGATGTCTTCCCAAATTAATATGGGCTCTAGACTACTCATGTACATCAGGGATTGCAAATAATTGGCCAAATCCCATGGCCAATTCCCAGTTTGCTATGTATATTTATAAATAAAGCTTTATTGGAACACAGTCACCTTCATCTATTCGCATATCCTCTCTGGCTGCTTTTGCACTACAGTGGCAGAGTTGAGGAGTTGTGACAGAGATCTTATGGTCCACAGTCTAAAATACTCATTTTCCAGACTTTTACAGAAAATATTTGTGGATTGCTGCCCTATACAATGGCTTCAGAGTCCAGCATACCACCTACCAAAGAGTAGATGTCAATAAGTATTTTGGATAGATGGATTGGTACATTAGTGGATAGATTATGACCTGACACAGGCAGGGCAGATTGTCTTCTCTAAACGCATTCCCCTCTAGATCAAGGAGAGTTCTAGTCACACCTGGCACCTTGTCCTTCAGTCCACAAAATGGCAGTGAACACTCAGGCCAAAGGGTTGTCAAGGAGGCTCAGCTACTATTACCTGCTTCCTTTCCCCCATTTTGTTTTCTAAGAAAATATCAGGAGGTAGCTGGAATCAGGCATCCAAAAAAATTTTCCCAGGCTTGTCCACACAGCCCCTGCCTTCCCAGTGTGCCTTGCCTAGGAGAGTGGTGAAGCACATGGCAATAGCAACTACTTTCAACTTGACCTTCACCTTCACAGGGCCCCTCTCTCTTCCACTCTGCTTATTCTGGAGTGCCTGGGACAATTCTGTATACAGAGCGGACAATCTACTAAGTCCTAATGATCAAGGAGCAGCAAATCCATAGGAGATGGTGAGAGGATGGGGGTACGAATCATTTTTCAACCAAAAATAAAATAGAAAGTCCAAGGTGGAGATGAGGCAGCATATGGCACTTGCCAGAAGACTCACTTGTCAGCCATCAGAAAGCACTGAGCTTGGTCCAGGAACAAATGTGCTGTTCCCTCACTGCAACTCAGAGACCTGCACCTGAAGTCAGACTGGGGGGCCACAAGTCAACTTAAGTCTCAGCATAATATCTGGAATAGAATTCATGTACACTAAATTATCATGATCAAAGCTGAGACTGTTCCTGGTAGCCAGTTCCATCCCTGGTTCCTGCCTCTTGTTGAGGTCTGGGTAAGGCCAGGCAGGTGGGACAGTGGGGGTGATTACACTGTAATACAGAATCATCCTAAATACAGAGAAATTTAATATCCTACTGAAAAGCAAAGTTCTCTGTCAAACTGACCATGAATTTCTTTGGATACTGAGATGTCTGCAGGAAAGAGAAAAGCAAAGAAGAAAAGCCTGTGGCCAGCAGGGCCAGACAGAACTGGGAACCAGTGTTCATTCTGAGACACCAGATTGCTTCCTGTTGCAGATACCACAGACGTGGGAGGGTAGGGAGCAATAGCAGGTCGGAGCTGGGCCAAACCTCAGGAAAACTCTTCTATAAGTCCCTGGTTTTCACCTGAGGACATGGAGACCTGGAGACCTGGAAGAATGTGCATCACACCTCAGTGACAGCCCCAAGCCTGGCACCCAGATAGCCTGTCCCAAACAACATATTTGCTTCTTTGTTTGCTTGCCTTTTTTTTTTTTTTTTTTTTTGACTTGGTGCTACTCACAGACTTTCAAGGGCTCATCTCAAATTAGAGAATGTTCTGGAATACATAAATTTTGTGCAAGGCCTATGGGGAATGCAGAGGAAATGTTTGCTGGTGATAGTGAGGAAAAAAGGGGGGGGAGCTTTTGAGCAGTGTAAAAAAATGCTTTATAGGTAAGCATTGCACAGTCTTACACAGTCAGCCAAACGTTGATCAAATATTTAGCATCAGTCTTCTGCATTACTCGCAACAGGCCCCAAAGATCTGTGGTGCATGACTTTTGCCTTCCACAAAGTCTCAGAGCGTGGGTGTCAAAGGCATGTAGACCTGCACGCAAGTGCTGACAGCCACTCAATAGATGTGTGAGCAGGGGCAAGTCCCACAGCATCGCCAAGCCCTCGCTCCCTCTCCCCCCCAGAGCTGGTATAGCAACAACACTCACCCCACGTGTTTACCGTGAACACCAGTGAGACAATACATGGAGGCAGTGAGCACAAGGAGCACCCAGTGCTCCGCTTACTATTCAATATTCCTTTTCCTACTGAGGGATCAGTTCCTTCCTTAGCCCATCACCACGCCCCTCAGTAACTTCTGCCTCAGTTTCCCAAGTGGGGGTATGCTGAATGTGGATGTTCCCCCACATTCATGTCCACCTGGAATCTCAGAATATGAGAATATGACCTTATTTGAAAACAGGGTCTTTGCAGATGTAATTCGTTTAGGGTCTTGAGATGAGATCATACTTGATAAGAATGAGCCCTATATGCAATGAAGGTGTCCTTAACAAAGAAGAGAGGACACAGAGGACACACACAGGGAGGAGGCCATGTAAAGACGGGGCAGAGACTGAAGTTATGTGGCCACAAGCCAAAAGATGCCAGGAGCACCAGAAGCTAGAAGAGGCAAGGACGTACCCTCCCCTAGAGCCTTCCGAAGGAGCACGGCCTGCTGACACTTGGATTCCAGCTCTTGTTGTACTGTGCCCCATTGCTGGTAATTTGTCATGGCAGCCCTTGGAAACGAATGCACAGCCCTGACTTCGTCACCCACTGCCCCATACACACCCTTGCAGACTCCTGGCAGGTGGTGAGTACCCATTTTTTTCAGGCCCGGGCGTGCCAAGTCCTCGTGTAATGTAAGTAATAGAGAGGCCTGCCTGTCCTTGAAAAACTTGTAGGCCCAGATAATAGCAAAGTTCTGTTAAAAGAAAAAAAGAAACCTACACAACTAAACTAGACATGCAAGAGAAAAATGAAGCAACCAAATTGCATAGCTGTTTCTACTTTTCCCTGAAGGTATGGCCAGCATTTCGTAGGTAGCTCAGTGGCATTTTGCAGCCATGTTTTACAAGTTTGTTTTGGCGGCAATCAGGTCCCTTCCTTTTGTATGTGACTGTTCGGCCTCAGGGCTGCTTCTGTGTTCTTCTTTCTCTTTCTGGCACAACTCCCAGCCCCTTGGCCTGTTTTCTTTCCTCTCCGGGGTGGCCACCACTGACTCTACATCTCAGCGTCCCTATTCCCCTCAGTCGGGAGGCCTCTGTAGTCATTGTCTTGGAATAAGATAATTTCACTGTCCAAGGGCTTCATATTCATCACTATGAGAAGACAAGAGAATCAGAAAAAGAGCAAATAAATGGCCAACATTTATCGAAGGCTTCCAACACATCAGGGTTTACATCTATAGTCTCATTTCATCCTCATGAAATTCACAAAGGCCGATGCTACTTTTATTATTATATCGTCCTCACTTTAAAGATCAAGATTGTGAGGCTGTAGGAAGTAAAGAGAGTTGCTTAATGTCACACCCACACCATTGTTAATAAGAAAGAGGGACTTAGACGTCGTTATTCAAATGTCTCCAGAGCTTAGGTCAGGAACCAAGGTCCTGCCTACAGACTTTATCAAGGTCGTGATTGGTCTCCCTCCTAAACTTTTGACTTAGTTTCTGAGAGATTGACTTAGATGGTGTTATGGACTAAATGTGTGTATTCCCCTAAAATTCTTATGTTGAAACCTAATCCCCAAGGTGATGATGGTATTAAGTGGTGGGGCCTTTGGGAAGTGATTAGGCATGAGGGAGCAGACCTCATGAATGGGATCAATGCCCTTATAGAGGACACCTTAGAGAGCTCCCGCACCCCTTGCCATGTGAGGACACAGTAAGAAGATGACCATCTATGAACCAACAAGTGGGCCCCCGCCAGTCCCCAAATCTACTGGCACGTTGATCTTGGACTTCTCAGCCTCCCAAAATGTGAGGAATAAATGTTGGTTAAGCCTTCCATCTGTGGTATTTTGTTAAAGCAGCTCAAATGGACCAAGACAGATGGCCATGACGAAAAGTCCAGACTTTCTTTTGTATTTGTGAACGTGATTCTACTCCAGCCTCTTAGCTCCTTCTCTGAAAATCTGATCAGTGTTAAATAATTGTGGCCAACTAGATTCTATTTAGCAGGACTTCTCTTTGGGAGATATCTCTGAGGACTTGCATATCAAGAGGAAGTGCGCTCCTGGGCCTCTTCAACAGTGGATGCTGTTTTGTTGGCTGGTTATTTCCTAGAACACATTCCAGGCAATAGGTGCTCCTTGCAGGGGGCGGCGGGGGGGGGATGTTTCCATGAGCAAAGACTTTCAGAAAACCCTGAGACGATGGTTTTGTATCTTTAGAAGCTTTCGTTTGCTGATGTACTTTAGGAACCTCTAAGATGGGGCAATAATATGAATCCATTATCCGGTAACAGAGCCCTCTTTTCATGGAAGATTCCACAGCGCACACTTTGGGAAACACTGTCTTGGCTCTTTCCCTTACATCAGGCATTTTCTTCTTTGTGACTTAGGGAGGCATGTCCACTACATATTTCCTGAGAGTTCATTATTTTCAAAGCCTGATCTATGTAAATATCAAGTCACTTACAAGACATGGCAGGCCTTCCTGGTGATGAAATCTACAACGACTTCATCTTTTCCATAATCACTCAAATGAGTCCTGAAGTGTGGGCCTTTGGCTGCTGGAAAATAGGAAACAGAGTCAAGCCTGGCTCTATCTCAAATTGTATGCGACAGCTCCAGCTCAGTTTCAGTAACAAGAAATGTGTTGAGCTAAAAATATTCTAAGCAGATGTAAATCTGGGAGATGTGACTGCAACACACCCAGCTTGCCATTCGTTCTGCTTCAAGTGTCTCCCAATGCACCCTTGCTACAACTCCAGGCAACCACAGTACACCATACAGACAGTTTGTTGTGTAAGTGCACTTCTGATTCACCTGGAGATGGTTTGGTGGAGAACACCCCGGCATCAGCCAGGCACCAGAGCTCCTGGCAGCTCCAGAGTGGGCAGCCAAAAATCAATCCCATTGCAAGAGAGGTGTTAGCTTCTTGTAAGCAAATATGTACGCACTGGTCTCTTTTTTTTCTGGTATTCCACTCTGTTATGACGAGCTTGATTCCATCCTATGGGCCAAAGACACACTACCACCAAGATTCCATGGGAGAATTGGGCTTCCACTTGGTCTGAGAGAACCAGCAGCTCATGGGCAATGGTAGAGTCTCCCCTTCATACAAAACAGTGGCATATAGGAGGCCTTTAGGGGTTATAGTCTTGTCTGGAAGTTGAATCCTTGTAAGAAGTCTCTCAGCTCATCTATAAGAGATGAAAACTAATGCCCATCTTTTACAGAATGAGAATAAAAACAACTATTATAGTTCATTGAATACACCCTATATGTTAAGCATGATAGCCAATAGTAGCTACTTCCACTTATTGGCCTTTGTCATCAAGCTTCAACCAATATGGCGCCCTAGTGAACTGGAATGTGTATTCACATTTTGGTGGAGACAATATGAGATTTCATATTTTTTCTTTTCATCTTGGGGTCTTCTAGGAATCTGATACTATGTGTGCGACTAAACCTGAAAAAATGGAATTATTCTAAGTTTTCCTGAGGATTACGCCTCATGTGGTCAGCTTCCTTGGAAAAAAGAAGGACAACCATGAACTTATACCACTTTCCAAATGGATATGATATGTGGGCTGGGGGCTGGGAGCTGGCAACCCTGGTTTGATCCAGACACAACACTTTGAGGAGACACTCAGATCATTCTTGAGGAGAGCCTGAGCATAGAGCCCAGTCATAGCCAATTGAAAGACTCTCAAATACTCTACCAGATTCCACTGGGGAAGCCCAGACTTGGGAATCAGGCATGAAAGAATGTGATTTCCAGCTCTGTCACTTATAAGGTTGACTTCAATCCTATAAGCCTTCTTTTCTTCCTCTCTGAAATGGGGATGATCATGTCTAGACAGTCAGAGTAGGTGTGAGGTCATAGTGACACACTGCACATAAAACAATTAGCATAGTGGAGGCTAAACACTTGACAGCTTCCACGGCTGTTGACAATGGCAAGACTTGCCATGAGAATTATCAACCTATCTTTTATGCTTTGACTGAGTTCATGGCCCTTCTTGTCTCTGAATGTTAAAGGCTTTGCCAGGAAGAGTGGCAACATCTCAGACTAAATCAGTCCAAGCAGGGACTCAGCCACACTGCATTCCCGGAGCTGGGCCTGGACCTGTGAGTCACACAGCCTTCTCCATGTGGACACCACAGCAAATCACTTTTCCCATTATGAACAACCAGACACACTCCACTGTGGTGACGGAAAACAATTATGAATGTAAATGATCTAACCAGACATGGATTCCACCAAGGTTTAACCCCTGGTTTCCTTTTTTACACAGTAATCATGCACTGTCCCGTGGCAGCCCACTGAGGGAGAATCATTACTGAGAATTATATGTGATCCATCTGCCCAATGAACCACAGGCTGGGGTTCAGACTGGGGCATGGCACATCTGGCTTTACTTTGGGCTCTGGTGACACCAGGAACATGGATAAATGTCCTGCCTTAAGTATGGGATATTCCAGATCCAGGAACAAATGTCTTGTAGGCTGCGTTCTCCTTTTTCCAAGCCAAGCTCAGAGGTTTCCATTCTGATGTGGATATGGCCACAGTATCATTACTACTCATAGCACTCATATTTCCCTGCCCCTCCTCGATTCCTTCCCCTCAAAACCCAGCAATCTAAGCTATGGTCTGGACAGGCCAATGTGACTCTAGTTAAAATATTACTACCTTTGTGATTTCTCTTCATACTATTACAACCAGTACTTCTAATACTACTAGTATGATGACTAGTCACCCTTTACGCTGTACCAAGCACTGAGCTACCCACATATATTTTCTCATTTGATTCCTATGAGGTCACACCACTATTATTCCCATTTCCTAGGTAAATAGAAACTCAAAGAGATTTAGATAACGTGTCCAATAATGTGTCACATAGCTAATACACAGCAAAGCCAGTTCTCATGGCTCCTGAGTTCAAGCTCACACTGCCCTGTGGCAGTTGTTCTCTGAGCTGAGAGATCCACATGACAAACACCAGAGTAGATGAACTGAGTTATTAATATAATACCTCGAAAACCTACCCAAGATACTTATTGATATTTTAAAAGAAATAAGAAGATTGTGCTAATGAATAAAGATGCATACAAATTTTTGTTAAAAAGTAGTAAGTAAGTATATCGTTAGAGAATCCTGACATTTGTTGCCATTTAAATTTTATAAATGAAGAATAATACACATAGAGCAAAGTACTTAAAGTGCACTAATCTTATGTCCATGGCTTGATGACATGGACTACTTAGGCACTGCCCACTGGCAACCAGATAGGAAGCATTTCCAGATCTCCAGAAGGCTCCCCTATGTCCCTTCTTGGGATAGGCTTCTGTCCCCATTCACTCTTCACACTTCCACCATCATTGATTAGTTTTGTCGGTTTTTCATCTTTCTGTAACTGGAATTGCACAGTTGTGCTCTTTTGTGTCCGCTTTGTTTCACTCACCAAAATATCTGGGCAATCATTCCGGACTAATTTGAAACAGACGGCACTATTGTACCAGCAATTTGTTCTTTTTAACAGCTATAGAGTATTCCATCAAATGGAGAAAACACACCTATTTGTCTTTTCACTAAGGTGAGTACATCTTACAGAAACAGTCTTGTGTATGTCTGTTTTGGACATATGCTGCCATTTTTAATGGTATTATTCCTAGGAATATAGTTCTTGGATTACAGGGCAGGCGTGTGCTTTGTTTTAGTAGAAATTGCAAACGAATTTCCAAAGTAGCTTTACTATTGCATATCCTCACCATCAGTGTGTGAGAACTCCTTTCACATCCTTGCCAGCACTTAGCAATGTTCAGTCATTTATTTCTGATAAGCCCCTTATGCTTTTTCCACTTTATAAAAGAAAGCCTGAATTGTGTCTATGAAGAGAATCACATGCCATTTAATGCCTTTTTTCCCCCAAGGAAAAAATCGACAACAAAGTCTGCTGGCATTTACAGGTCTGTCCCTGAGGAGGGGTGAGATGAGAAGATAGGTAATGAAGACAACAGGCTTTAAGGAAAAGGACCTTCAAGTCAGGATGGAAGACAGATGAATAGAATCATCATGGACAGCCTACAACCAAAGTTTTCTTTCATGCATGCATAATCCTGGGTTTATTACAGACCCCAATCATATTTTACAAAGAGACAAGTTCAATGACTGATTCTTTGCCATATACTTAATGAGCTGATGCATATATCCCAATTTACCCAAGTCATCAGATGGCAAATGTTTTATTTAGCCTGAACCATTAAATATTCATTGAGCCACTCCATGGTTTACTCATTTATTCATTCCTTCATTCGTTCACAAAACAAACATTTATTAAGCACCAGGGTGTGCCAGGCACTGTGTTCAGCCTGGGGACATGACACCAAGTAAAACCAGCATATAGGCGCTGCCTGGAAAGACATGACATTAAGTCAGCAAAGAGAATATGGCTTGCTATGTTCAACAACGGGGGAAGGCAGTGTTCTATTATTAATTCCTCCAATAAGCACCTAATGAATGATTCCCGTGCATGTGTACACAGTGCTTTCGCTCTGTATGTTGGGGATGAGAGAAAGTCATGAGGTCTTTAGCTGCTCCTAAAACCCTGTAGTCCAGAAGGTGAAGGAAGACAGACTTCAATGCTGTGCTCAGTGGCTGCCTCAGTATGGCATGAAGCATTACAAGAGTACAGATATCAGCGTTAGGCCCCCACTCCAAGGGCCCCCTTCTCAGGAACAGCCAGATGGGGTGTGCTTTTCCTGGACCCCCTTCCCACACTCTCAAAGGCTGTCAAACCACAGGTCCTGGATATGAGTTCATGAAAAGGCTAGGCAGGGAGACAGAACCTTGCTGGCCACGCTGTGTTTCTAGCTATTGGACTTGCCATTTACATAGATGGCTCTGCTTATTTTACACCCTACCTGATCCCAGGCTATAATATAATTATAAAATAGAAAATATATAATATAATTATTTCTTTGTTAATGTAGAAACCGAGATTCAGTCAGTTTTAACACACGCGCTGAGAATGTAAAGAACTCAGGCTTTCAACACCCTGGCATTTTTTTACCCCAATGTCTAAGATCTTTGTGCTTTTCAACATGTGTGGATTTTCATATCAGGATCATTACAGTAGCAACGGGTGGCCAGTTGAGATATTTAGGAAATCTTTCCTTATAATGATGATGGTGGTGTGATCATCATGAGTATAACATCACTTAGTCTGTGCCAGGAATTGCACAAACCCTGACAATAATCCATTCCTATCCCATTTTACAGATGAGTGAAGGGGGTTTGGAAAAGTTCTTATGCAAAGCCATCTCCGGGTAACAAGTAGAAGTAAACTCTGAGTGAGCAGCCTGACACCAGGGGCCCCTGTTCTGAAACCACTAGGCTGTATTACCTTCCGAAGAGACAGAAGGCTAATTTGAGCTGGACAAACCCATAATTCGCATCAAATGTTTTGTGTGCTATAGGGTGATGAAATTATTTACTGTATCCTCAATGATACTTGAAAACTCATGGGCTTTGTTCAGAATTAGGTAAGGTACAAAGGCACTTTTCAACTCTGCTCTCCCTTAAGCCCCTCACATTCCAGAATAATGAGGTTGTCTCTATTTTGTGTGATGTCAGGATTTCCCTGCTGGGCCGCGTCCACTGTGATGAGGCCCCTTTGTCCTGGGAATCAAATGACTTGGTCTCTTTAGACAAGCTGGGCAGGGAGCCCTGGTTCTCACGTGGCCTCTGGACATGTGAAGTCAGAGAGCCAGGAGACCCCAACGCCATCCCCACGGTGGGTAGCATTCTGTCCTGCAGGCATTCTCTGTAAAATGGGGGATAACTACCTTTCAGGAGTATTTAGAAACTGAGCACTCACAACCCTGCTATTAAATGTGCCCTTTCTCTAAAGTGATTGCCGGTGTCTTTTTTTTTTTTTTTT
>NC_048229.1:73571919-73574655 GCF_002007445.2 Ailuropoda melanoleuca
GAGCTTGATTCCATCCTATGGGCCAAAGACACACTACCACCAAGATTCCATGGGAGAATTGGGCTTCCACTTGGTCTGAGAGAACCAGCAGCTCATGGGCAATGGTAGAGTCTCCCCTTCATACAAAACAGTGGCATATAGGAGGCCTTTAGGGGTTATAGTCTTGTCTGGAAGTTGAATCCTTGTAAGAAGTCTCTCAGCTCATCTATAAGAGATGAAAACTAATGCCCATCTTTTACAGAATGAGAATAAAAACAACTATTATAGTTCATTGAATACACCCTATATGTTAAGCATGATAGCCAATAGTAGCTACTTCCACTTATTGGCCTTTGTCATCAAGCTTCAACCAATATGGCGCCCTAGTGAACTGGAATGTGTATTCACATTTTGGTGGAGACAATATGAGATTTCATATTTTTTCTTTTCATCTTGGGGTCTTCTAGGAATCTGATACTATGTGTGCGACTAAACCTGAAAAAATGGAATTATTCTAAGTTTTCCTGAGGATTACGCCTCATGTGGTCAGCTTCCTTGGAAAAAAGAAGGACAACCATGAACTTATACCACTTTCCAAATGGATATGATATGTGAGCTGGGGGCTGGGAGCTGGCAACCCTGGTTTGATCCAGACACAACACTTTGAGGAGACACTCAGATCATTCTTGAGGAGAGCCTGAGCATAGAGCCCAGTCATAGCGAATTGAAAGACTCTCAAATACTCTACCAGATTCCACTGGGGAAGCCCAGACTTGGGAATCAGGCATGAAAGAATGTGATTTCCAGCTCTGTCACTTATAAGGTTGACTTCAATCCTATAAGCCTTCTTTTCTTCCTCTCTGAAATGGGGATGATCATGTCTAGACAGTCAGAGTAGGTGTGAGGTCATAGTGACACACTGCACGTAAAACAATTAGCATAGTGGAGGCTAAACACTTGACAGCTTCCACGGCTGTTGACAATGGCAAGACTTGCCATGAGAATTATCAACCTATCTTTTATGCTTTGACTGAGTTCATGGCCCTTCTTGTCTCTGAATGTTAAAGGCTTTGCCAGGAAGAGTGGCAACATCTCAGACTAAATCAGTCCAAGCAAGGACTCAGCCACACTGCATTCCCGGAGCTGGGCCTGGACCTGTGAGTCACACAGCCTTCTCCATGTGGACACCACAGCAAATCACTTTTCCCATTATGAACAACCAGACACACTCCACTGTGGTGACGGAAAACAATTATGAATGTAAATGATCTAACCAGACATGGATTCCACCAAGGTTTAACCCCTGGTTTCCTTTTTTACACAGTAATCATGCACTGTCCCATGGCAACCCACTGAGGGAGAATCATTACTGAGAATTATATGTGATCCATCTGCCCAATGAACCACAGGCTGGGGTTCAGACTGGGGCATGGCACATCTGGCTTTACTTTGGGCTCTGGTGACACCAGGAACATGGATAAATGTCCTGCCTTAAGTATGGGATATTCCAGATCCAGGAACAAATGTCTTGTAGGCTGCGTTCTCCTTTTTCCAAGCCAAGCTCAGAGGTTTCCATTCTGATGTGGATATGGCCACAGTATCATTACTACTCATAGCACTCATATTTCCCTGCCCCTCCTCGATTCCTTCCCCTCAAAACCCAGCAATCTAAGCTATGGTCTGGACAGGCCAATGTGACTCTAGTTAAAATATTACTACCTTTGTGATTTCTCTTCATACTATTACAACCAGTACTTCTAATACTACTAGTATGATGACTAATCACCCTTTACGCTGTACCAAGCACTGAGCTACCCACATATATTTTCTCATTCGATTCCTATGAGGTCACACCACTATTATTCCCATTTCCTAGGTAAATAGAAACTCAAAGAGATTTAGATAACGTGTCCAATAATGTGTCACATAGCTAATACACAGCAAAGCCAGTTCTCATGGCTCCTGAGTTCAAGCTCACACTGCCCTGTGGCAGTTGTTCTCTGAGCTGAGAGATCCACATGACAAACACCAGAGTAGATGAACTGAGTTATTAATATAATACCTCGAAAACCTACCCAAGATACTTATTGATATTTTAAAAGAAATAAGAAGATTGTGCTAATGAATAAAGATGGATACAAATTTTTGTTAAAAAGTAGTAAGTAAGTATATCGTTAGAGAATCCTGACATTTGTTGCCATTTAAATTTTGTAAATGAAGAATAATACACATAGAGCAAAGTACGTAAAGTGCACTAATCTTATGTCCATGGCTTGATGACATGGACTACTTAGGCACTGCCCACTGGCAACCAGATAGGAAGCATTTCCAGATCTCCAGAAGGCTCCCCTATGTCCCTTCTTGGGATAGGCTTCTGTCCCCATTCACTCTTCACACTTCCACCATCATTGATTAGTTTTGTCGGTTTTTCATCTTTCTGTAACTGGAATTGCACAGTTGTGCTCTTTTGTGTCCGCTTTGTTTCACTCACCAAAATATCTGGGCAATCATTCCGGACTAATTTGAAACAGACGGCACTATTGTACCAGCAATTTGTTCTTTTTAACAGCTATAGAGTATTCCATCAAATGGAGAAAACACACCTATTTGTCTTTTCACTAAGGTGAGTACATCTTACAGAAACAGTCTTGTGTATGTCTGTTTTGGACATATGCTGCCATTTTTAATGGTATTATTCCTAGGAATATAGTTCTTGGATTACAGGGCAGGCGTGTGCTTTGTTTTAGTAGAAATTGC
>NC_048229.1:73574766-73596850 GCF_002007445.2 Ailuropoda melanoleuca
ATGTTCAACAACGGGGGAAGGCAGTGTTCTATTATTAATTCCTCCAATAAGCACCTAATGAATGATTCCCGTGCATGTGTACACAGTGCTTTCGCTCTGTATGTTGGGGATGAGAGAAAGTCATGAGATCTTTAGCTGCTCCTAAAACCCTGTAGTCCAGAAGGTGAAGGAAGACAGACTTCAATGCTGTGCTCAGTGGCTGCCTCAGTATGGCATGAAGCATTACAAGAGTACAGATATCAGCGTTAGGCCCCCACTCCAAGGGCCCCCTTCTCAGGAACAGCCAGATGGGGTGTGCTTTTCCTGGACCCCCTTCCCACACTCTCAAAGGCTGTCAAACCACAGGTCCTGGATATGAGTTCATGAAAAGGCTAGGCAGGGAGACAGAACCTTGCTGGCCACGCTGTGTTTCTAGCTATTGGACTTGCCATTTACATAGATGGCTCTGCTTATTTTACACCCTACCTGATCCCAGGCTATAATATAATTATAAAATAGAAAATATATAATATAATTATTTCTTTGTTAATGTAGAAACCGAGATTCAGTCAGTTTTAACACACGCGCTGATGCATTTGAATGTAAAGAACTCAGGCTTTCAACACCCTGGCATTTTTTTACCCCAATGTCTAAGATCTTTGTGCTTTTCAACATGTGTGGATTTTCATATCAGGATCATTACAGTAGCAACGGGTGGCCAGTTGAGATATTTAGGAAATCTTTCCTTATAATGATGATGGTGGTGTGATCATCATGAGTATAACATCACTTAGTCTGTGCCAGGAATTGCACAAACCCTGACAATAATCCATTCCTATCCCATTTTACAGATGAGTGAAGGGGGTTTGGAAAAGTTCTTATGCAAAGCCATCTCCGGGTAACAAGTAGAAGTAAACTCTGAGTGAGCAGCCTGACACCAGGGGCCCCTGTTCTGAAACCACTAGGCTGTATTACCTTCCGAAGAGACAGAAGGCTAATTTGAGCTGGACAAACCCATAATTCGCATCAAATGTTTTGTGTGCTATAGGGTGATGAAATTATTTACTGTATCCTCAATGATACTTGAAAACTCATGGGCTTTGTTCAGAATTAGGTAAGGTACAAAGGCACTTTTCAACTCTGCTCTCCCTTAAGCCCCTCACATTCCAGAATAATGAGGTTGTCTCTATTTTGTGTGATGTCAGGATTTCCCTGCTGGGCCGCGTCCACTGTGATGAGGCCCCTTTGTCCTGGGAATCAAATGACTTGGTCTCTTTAGACAAGCTGGGCAGGGAGCCCTGGTTCTCACGTGGCCTCTGGACATGTGAAGTCAGAGAGCCAGGAGACCCCAACGCCATCCCCACGGTGGGTAGCATTCTGTCCTGCAGGCATTCTCTGTAAAATGGGGGATAACTACCTTTCAGGAGTATTTAGAAACTGAGCACTCACAACCCTGCTATTAAATGTGCCCTTTCTCTAAAGTGATTGCCGGTGTCTTTTTTTTTTTTTTTTTCCAGCGGACTGTGTACCTAACACGCATCACCCTGTAAAGAATGCTGCTGACTTCCTACAGTTTGGTAACTTCAGCAGGGAATGGTAACTTCTCTCAAATACTGAACTCTCTCCTTTTTTTCAGAAGTGACATGAGGTTACTAAAAATAAACATCTACTTGGAAAGGCTACGAACTTTCAGATGTTAAAACATATCTTTTTGTTTTGTTTTATTTTGTTTTTTTACCCTACCGGTCTTTCCCCCCCACCCCTCACTGATAATTTGAGAACCACCCCCTCTGGGTTTAGAAATTGACTCTTTTCAAGGCTTTCTGAGTATTTCATGATCTAGTGAGCAAGCCCCAGTGAAAAGGACAGTCTCCATGATGACTCTCAGCCCTCCCAATCCCCCCTCTTTGTGGTGAGCCTATGAGAGCTGGCTTCTCGTAGCTGCAACCCTGAAAGACAAAATGCAAACCAAACAAATAATCCATTTCCAAGGTTTGCTTACAGAGAGAGGGATCTATTTACAAGACATATATTGTTCAGTTTCAGGGGAAAATCATGTAATCATTGCAAGGGAAAAAGCATGGAAAGTGCTTTATTTTGCATAAAAATCTCCTTGCTCTATGATTTATGTGGCTGAGAGTTTCAGGCTGGGGGAGCATGGGTCTCAGTATCCCACCAAAGGAAAATGGAATTTAAAATGCAGAAAGAATCGCCGGTCACAACAAAACGTTGGTGTTTATTAACCTGGGCTGGGGTGGGAATGGTGGGTGGGGGAGGGGGAGTCATGGATGAAATAGAAATATAATAATGTATTTTGCTTTGGGGAGATCTTAGAGAATAAAGATTGACCTGCGGCTGTAGGCAGTATTACTACCTAGGGCAGACAAATCATTTCCTGCAATTAATATTTGAGGACTCAGAAAGGCCCTGCTGAACTTATGCAGGGTGTACGGGCCATCAACATTGATTTAATTTACCAGTTACCTAGCTGCTGAGAAGGAGATGCATCTTTCCCCTCTCTGGTGGAGAATGCTTTATGCAGTCAGCTCGTGTTTATGAAACACCCTCCAGGCATATCTACTGCTTAAAAGGTATAGTCTCCTAGGACATCTGGGCTAGAAGGAAACTAACAAGTCTTTCAGCCCAAACATCTTTCCAGAGCTCCTGCCACATCCTAGAAAAGCAGTTGATAAGCGTATGCTTCAAAACTTTTGGAGATGGGCAGCAGAAACCTCCCTGCGGTCTCTTCTATTGTCAGCTGACTGGGGCTGTGATCTCTTTATGTTGAGCCAAAAACTGGGTCTCTTTTACCTCCTAGTTTTGCTCCTTCTGCCCAAAGATTGCACTTTAGATTTAACCCCTCTGTTTGGCATGAAGTATGTGCGAATTAGAGCCAGCTTCATTAGAATTCACAGCACAGATCCACCAAAGACTGAATATAGGAGTTTGGGTAAATCATTCCTCATTCGAAATACCAAGATACCAATTACTATCTGTATCAGTCAGGGCAAACTTTGTCTTGCTGCAGTAACAAACAGTCCCCAAATCTCAGTAGGTTTTTAGATAACTAAGGTTTCATGTTTCCTGTGGCTGTGTGGGGCCTGTAATCTACCTAGGGACAAGGTCTGACCTATACTGTCTTGATTCAGTGGCCCAGCTGATGGGTCTGATGGGTCTGACCCAGCTGGTATATGCTTCCACCCAGAAATTATATATACAATTTTCACTCACACATCAGTGGCAAAAGAAAGTTACATAGCTATGCCTGATTTTGAAGTACAATCCTTCCATGTCCCTCAAAAATGGAGAGCAAGAAAAAATTGCTGAACGTAGTGAGCTCATGTCTCCTCACAGGCTTGCCCTGCCCAGTGCCTGCCAAATTTCATTCCCCCAGGAGTTGGTAAATCACCAAAGGTGTTCTCTAGGTTAGACATTCTTAGCTCTTTCCACTGTTCATTGGGCTTTGTTATCTTTAATATTTTCACCATTCTGATTTGTGTCCTCTAAAAATCCTACCCAAATATCCCTATTAGTATGTGACCCACCAAAAACAAACACAATATTCCAGTAGAGTAAAGATCTCAGAAGGAAAACAAAACAATCTCCTTCTTTCTTTTAGGTAACAAATCCTAAAATCATACTTTTCTATCTCTCCTTTTTGGAAATCACGGTGCACTGCTGAATTTACAATTAGTGAAATGTTCTCCTCCTCGTCTACGTAATTGTCCTGTGAAATCATTTCTCTCTAATCCCATGCATGTGCCATAAGCTTTCCAGTCACAAAGAAGTTTCACATTGTTCCCCATTAAATAGCATGTGTTTAATTTGGCCCATCCTTCTGACCCAGTTATAATTACTTCAGATCAATATCTTTCTCATCTAACTTTTCAGACAGACACTGTGGATTGGGAGATTGTAAGGCTATTCCTCCCTACCAGGGATTGCGAGGAATGGCCACGCCTTGGAAACAACTGTCTCACCATTCTGGAGGACATCTTTTTACTTCATTTTTAACAGATTTATTGAAATATAATTGCTGTGCAAACTTCATATATTTAGACTATAGCTTGATGTTTTGACATTTGTATACACCTATTAAGTCATGACCATAATCAAGACAATGAACATATCCATCACTCCCAGAAGTTTCCTTGGGCCTCCTTCTAATCCTTCCTTCTTACATGGGGGACATCTTTAACCACTCATTCTATTCTAGTGATGTCTATGGAAACTAGCACAGGGTTGAGCACAAAACAGATGAATAGTACATACTTGTTGGTGTACCAAAGAGGTGTCCAGGACACCTGAATGCTTGCTATTCCTATACATAATCACACGAGGTTGGTCTTTAGGCAGAAATTGTCATTTGATGCCTTATGTCTCAGTAATCAGGCCACAGATGGTTGGACAAGAAAAGAGCCCCACACCCAAACAAGCTATGGATGATGCAGGGGGTTCTGTGGAGTGGCCTGGTGTGAGAGCTCTGTGCAGTTAAGACAGCAGTGCCCTACTGAACCAGCCCAGTCCTTTTTGGGAAAATGCATGCGAAGGGGAGACACACATTATCATCTATAGGGCTTTCATCCAATCCCAAATATATATTCAGGTCATTCAACAATTATTTACTGAGTATCTAATATCTATCAGGCATTATTGTAGGCACTGGGAATTTTAGAAAAATCTGATGAGAGCCTGGGAGAACAGTATTTGAATATGGATCAAGAGTAAGATGATACAGAGATGATTCAGAAAGGGGACAGAGAAGAGGTGGAAAGTAAGGAGCAGAGAAGACCTGACCATTTGGGTAACTCCAGATGTGCTTTACAAGGGCAACCTTCTCAGCTTTATTATCCTGGTGCACTTTTGATTTGCTTTTGTTTGGTCAAAGACTATGCTATCTCATGTCCTCTTTCCACTTGAACTTGCCCTGCCCATGCAGCACTTGGAGCACATGTTCTAGCAATGTGTCTGGAAAACAAATCCTCATCAATTAATTAATAACTGTTGTCTGGAGCTCTGAGGTGGTGTCTTGGACACAGAGGGCATAATCCTGAAATGAGGAGGCATTGCTGTTCCTTGGCATCAAGCAAGGTAACTGAGCTTGCATCACAGTGGGACTAACCTTGTAGAAGGTTTGTCTTCTCCATGAGAGAGCACAGGGAAATGATTTGGAGAAATCCAAATTCTATCGACCCACACTGCACAAGCCCTGCATTATTCAGTTTCAAGAACTAATGTATGATGCATGCTATTACCATCAAACTTGTGTTGCAAATAATTCATGCTTGGAACTTTTAAAAGATATATTATTAACATTATCACCAGCAGAATTGGACTGGCTGAAATTCTTGAAATTTGATGGAAATGATCACTCTAGTATTCAAGATTCTCTTTAAGTGTTTAAGTGTTTGAGTCCCTGTAAGGAGAGACAAAATAATAAGGTAAAATTTGGCTCTTTAATGTCCAATAAGCCTTATTTCTTTCTTTCCAACTTCATTTTGAAAACCCTTTTGAATCCCCGTTTGAAATAGGCAGCAATTCTCTTTACAAATAACACTTTGATGCAGCCAGACAGGACTTGAAATCAGAAACAAAACAACAACTTCTTAGCTGCCTTGTTGAGATCTTTGGGCAAATAGATATCATGCATGGTCAATTATATAAATTATCAAAGATATTTTTGTTGAGTCACCACATGCTTCAAAAGATTCACTAATCCCAGAACATCCTGTTCATGGAAGCCTAGTATTAACTTGATGAATGGGATGGTGTCTTCTGAGATGACACTGCTTAATTTCCTGTAGCTATTGTGAAGTTCAAGTTCATTAGAGCTCTAGGCTCAGCAGTAGAGCACTCTTCTGTGGAAGGTACAAGTGGCAGTGATAAATTGACCTTATAAAGTGATCACAGTGATAGTAAGTAGAGTACTATATATACTTTCATTTCTTGATGACCAATTAAGAAAATACNCAGTAGAGCACTCTTCTGTGGAAGGTACAAGTGGCAGTGATAAATTGACCTTATAAAGTGATCACAGTGATACTAAGTAGAGTACTATATATACTTTCATTTCTTGATGACCAATTAAGAAAATACCCCAATTAATCAGAGGGTTTGCAGGTGATCTTTGCTCTTGGGCTGTGTCATACTCACCCAGCAAGGGTGGAGCTGGCTTGCTTATTTCCATTGACTCATAGTCCTCTTCTCAAGGAGGAAATCTGATTTGTTCCTATTTCAGTTTTCCAGCAAATTATTGGAAAATAGAGCCTTTGGCAAGAGCCATCTATTTCAGATGCTTTTCTGGAAAAGAAGGTCTCTAAGATGCTTTTGAAATGTGTCCATTTGTCTTGGTGTTGCTCAGAGTTCCCTTGAAGATCTTCTCTAGGCAAGAGACCCTGGCACAGACATTGTCAAGCTGATTATTCATTTTGAAGTGAGGTATTTACAGTATAAACAAAAGCCAAATGCAGCCTTTCTGCTGCTGCTCATAAAAAAAAGTTTTCAGTATTTAATAAACAACTCTAAGATTTGCCTGTAGTAGCAGCTATCACTTTTAGAAAACAAAAGGCTATTAACTTGTGTCTTCTAGTGAATATTTCTGGAAGGCAACGAAAATGCCCTTTCCTTTCAGAAATATCTATAAGGCCCCTACTGCACTTGAGATAAAATGCCAGGGAAACAAAAATTAATAATAACATCCCCATTCTTGAAGAAGTTTCCCACAGTCTACTGGGGGATGTGAGGCTCATCAACAATCACGACAGAAGCCTACCTATGAGAGGGTAAAGTGGGGAAAATGTAACCAAGATGGCGTTCCACACATGGGCTCTGCAAGCATGCTAATGTGTTGACCACATGAGGGAAAATGGAAATGCCACTGGGGTAAAGAGAACGGCAGGTGCAAAGGTACAACAGAAAGAAAGAGTGTGGCAAGTTGAGGAGGCCATGAGAGGATCTATGTTATGGAAACAGGGGCCTCAACGAGGAAGGACGGAGAGTGTGCGGGTCTACCCTGTGAGCCATGGGAGGATTTGTGCAAAAGAATGGTGTGATCCATTTTGTGCTTTAAGGCTCTCATCATAGTGGAGGCTGGAGAGGGAGGGTCTAGCAGAAGTGACGGAGCCAGCTGGGAGGCTGCTATGGAAGAGAGGGATGGTGAAAGTTTGCAGGCAATCAGTGAGCTAATGAGGAAGAGTGGAGGAGCAGGACTCAGAAGATACCTCAGTAGCAGACTCATTCATTTATTCTGGTTAGCACACAGTTTTGTGTTCCAGGCATACCAGGCCCTAGAGACACAAGACAGATGAGACACAGGCTTTGTCCTTATTTTATTATCCTCAGCTTACAGAGCACTTCTTGCAGGTCCCGCCTGACTTGCTACATATGCCAGGGCCCTTGCTAAGTGTCCCCATGGCACATGATCATCTGAGCACCCTTCTCTGTTTCTCATTGCCCTTTTTCTTACCATTGAGTATTTAATTGAATGTCTTCCCTTCCTGCATGTAATATTCATTAGGACAGGGACTACTGTGTCTGTCTCGTTGACCATTATGCTCATCAAGCACAAAGTAGGTGCTCAGTAAATGCAGGAACAGTAGAGCTCATCAAATATTAGAAAGCCACAGATGGATAGATTAAAAGTAAGTGTGACACAGTAAGCGCTATCAGTAAACGCAGGGATAGACATGCAGATAGATATGGTGGGTGCAATCAAATCTTCTTCGGGCCAAAAGGTCAACAAATACTTTGTGATTGAGACCACTCTGAGCTGAGTCATGGGTCATTGGCTTGGTGAATCCATGTCTCACAACAGAGTCTTCCTCACACAGGGCAAATGGAATAATCTGGAGAGAATTATGACTCCCTCCTACACGGAAGCATCAGAGAAGCTGCTCCAAACAAAAATGTCATGAAAGCATCCCCAAGAGGGAGCTCTGTATTGGAAGGTTGGGCTGTCAGCAAGGAGAAGGTTGCCATTTCTTGGACAATGGTATGCCAGAATGTGGGGGCCAGGAAGGTTGAGGGAGCAAAGGGGACATGAACAAAATGGAAACACAGTTGTGGCAGCCAGCAACACCTCTGACCTACCTACAGAGACAGCCTATGCAAAAACACAGAGGGAGTTTAAGTGTCCAGCTTTTCCATTCTCTTCTCCTCGGTCTCTGGTATGTGGTAAGGCTTCAAAAAGGAAGGCCATCTTGATGTTTATTCCAGCCAGAAAGACTGAATTGAAATCACAGACTCACAAATTGTTGGAACTTAGAAGTTTTAAAATCTTATATTGAGTTGTCTACCTCTTTAAATAAAATTATATATATATATATAATTTTATGATAAATATATATTAAATATAGTATGTAATAAATATAATATGGGTAAGGGAGGAGATGGTCTAGGGTGAGTGGGTGAGAAGGGGATGCAATGAAGATCCACTGATCTTGACTCCTTTCTTTCAGGTTTCACATTAGATAGCCTTTCCTTCCAGAAATCTTCCCTGAATTCCCCAAAGCTGGATGGGGAGACTATCCTAGAAGATCTGACACTTCTGAGAAGTATCACAATACCTTCCATATCCACCCCCACCCCCAACTAGAACATAGTCCCCATGAAGATAACACTGCATGCCATCATTCATGAGCCATTCAGCAAGCCAGGCTCCAGATGGTTAAGAACGACATGATCCCTTCCTTCAAGGAGATTACACTCTGGAAATTTCACCATGTCCATGATTTGATACTTAAGCCAAAGCAGTCATAATCAGAGCCCTCTATATATCTGTTGAATGAATGAATCAAACAGCAATAAAAGGAGTCTGGGATTAATATTGTTATTTATTACACCACAAATACATTTTCTAAAATTGGACCACAGCCGTGTTGAGAATAGCCCATACTGATTTTTAGAGTCTAGATAAATAATTTAATCTGTCTCTGCTCAGACGATTTATCAATGGGAAAGAGGCTTTAAAAACATTTGCTTTTGGGAGATGGGGCTAGCCCTTTAAATAGAGATGCTGGCAGACTAAGGAGGCCACTCAGTTTAACACCATTAAAGAGGGTGTGGTCACTGCGCTTTTCAGGGCCTCTACAGGATTGATCAGAAAGAACTACCTGCATTTGTAAGGAATATTGGTTCAATGTATCGACCTGCTATGACACACACGAGTGCCCCGCCCCATCCTCTCCTTCCTTGCCAACAGACCCTGAGCTTCTTTGGGGCAGCAGTTTCCCCAGTCCCACACAAGAAGTTGCCTATCCAGATCCCTTATGGGGTCACAGTTCTGGACAGTCATATGGAAGTGGCGGTCTTCTTGGGGTTCTGGAAAGGCATTTCTTTTCCTGACAAATTGAAAAGATACAGCTATGGCAGTCATCTTTTCTCCCATGCTACATCACCCTGTCTCAAATGAGGGTGTGGCTCAGCAGCTAATTTGAGACCATGAGGTGAAGGCCGAGAGAAACGCGGAGATGGGACTTTATATCATTCACTACTAGATCCAGAGTTTTCGTCCTCTGGACTATTGACGTTTGGGGCCAGATAATTCTTTGTTGTGGGAACTGACCAGTTCACTGTGGAATGCTCAGCAGCATCACTGACCTTTACCCACTAGATGCCAGCAGCATTTAGTGGCAATGAAAACCAGGTTTCCCAGTTGTCACAACCCAGAATATACCCAGACATTGCCAAATTCTCATGCGGGGGGAGGGGGGGTTGGGGGGGCAACACACAACATCATCCCTAGCTGAGAACCACTGTATTCAACTAATTCCAGAAAATTCCTACCACCAGATATCACGCAATAAGAGAAAACTAAGTTCTTACTTGTTCAAGCCTCTGGAAGCAGGCTTTCTGTTACTCACAGACAAAAGCATTCCTCCTTTTATATATGTTTAGCTGGAAATGTAAACTATTTCACTACCATCATGCCAGAGTACTGAATAATGGGGTGCTTCACCGATGGCCTATCTGGGAATGGAACTCTCTTCAAAGGCTACCTCCAAGACAACCCCAGCTCCTCTCCATACCTCCTTAGCACTTGTGTGTTCTGTGTATTCTATTCTTCTCAACATGAAAACTCAGGACAGCACCTGGCTCTCAGTACTGTTTGCTGTAGTTAGTGGCTAAGAGTTGTGAATGTGGAGTGAAACTCCTGGGGTTCCCATTCAGACTCATACAAGCTGAGGCAGGTGACCTGAAGAACGTGTCTTAGCTTCTCTGAGCTCCATTACTCTCATCTGTAAACAAGGGATCATCTGCCTCCGAGTCCCTTCAAAGGATTAAATATATCGATCCAAGTAGTGCATACATTTTTAAAACAGAGGTGCTACAAAGATGGGGAAATAGTATAGTTGGGCCCCTGGTAGAGTATAAATCAAGGGAGAGGAGCTGCACTGAAGCTCTGGAAGGAGTGAATGTGAGATTCCTCTGGGCACTCTGCTTTTGTGTGGGACTTCTCCATTTCCCGTGAAAAGAGTATTGAAGTGAGGGGAACTGGCACTCTATTTTGTGCCACAGACATTGAACCATGGATTCGTACCTTTTATTTTTTATTTACAAAATAGTTTGGCTTTGTCACATAGTTACAGTCCAGAAAAATTGGTAAATGCCTCTGAAGGTCATCAGCTTCATCCTTCAGCCTCGAGAGAGAATATCCTTCTGTAGCGCACGGCCATCCATTATGTGTGTAAAGACATTCCTAAAGCAGAGACACTCGTAGACAATCCCCTCATTGATTTCTGCCTTGTGCTGTGAAGAAACTCTTCCTTCTATGTAACTCACATTTCTCATGGTGCCCGGGAAGACCATGTTCTCTTAAACTGTCCTCTCAGAAAACAAATTACAGCCCGAGAGTGTTGAGTGCCTCAAAATCACATTTAGGATGTTAGATATATCTGGATCTTTGGGAAACAATCTGTTGTGTTTGCAACCTTCATATTCTCCACTCAACCCAGTGTCTCCATCTTCATTAACGGAGACCCAGTACATACTCTTTCAGAATATGATACAGCCCACAATGAAAGATTCCCATGGGGATAATACAAACCATTGGTCATGTCTTGAAGAAGCACAATCTCTTAAGAGAAGCAGAGTGGTTTTTCTCATCTTTCTCTTTTCCTGGTTACAGGAATCAGAGTGGGATCTCTAATAGCTGAAGTTTGTAATAATTACAACTTGGGCCCTGTCATCATTTTGGTCTGGGGTGAGCGTTAAAAATGGGATTTCTTAATTTGAATTATTGATCAGTATGTTTGCTCAGGCAGCCATTCTCCCCCTCAAATAGGCAGTAAATCTCAGGTGACATAGACTCACATTTTGAAAAATATTAACAAACTCTGAAGCTTCGAATACAGTCATAGGTTTTCTCTCTCAAGCTGTGGGCTGTCTTCCCTAAGACTTTCTTCACAGAGTATGGGTAAAACCCAACTGGTGAAGACACCAGGACAGAAGTGGACGATCTTCATGGCAATAGGGATTGCCCTGGTGGTCTTCTATGGCAGTGCTTCACAAATTGTGTGCATGTCAGTCACCTGGGGATTTTGTGGAAGTGCATATTTGGATTCAGTAAGTCTGGGGGCCTGAGACTATGCATTTCTAGCAACTCCTATGTGACGTTGATGCTGCTGGTCCTTGGTACGCCCTCTGAGTAAGGTTCTGGCACATATGATGCTTTGAACAAACCAACTACACAGCTGACTCTGTCACTGAGCATACTGCTTCCCTCCAAATCCTACAACCCTCCATTCCCTGAGTGGTAAATAGGGACAATTGTGTCCTGTGCTAGAATGTTCTTAAGCAGTGTGATCCAATGAGAAGATTATCTCAGGGGAACCCGGCAATGGCAATTGCATACACTTGGCCAACTGTTCCAAGAGATTAAAGCATGACCTCTATGAAGTGAGGCCTCGAAGCAGACCTATAAGTGCTCAAGGAACAAATGACAAAACAATAGAAGCATATGAGAAATGATATGACCAAACTCAGGAAAGCTGTGATGATAAGTAAGGTGAACACAGAAGCCATGGGGTTATGCTAATATACCAAGGGGGGGCATCCAAGAATTCATAAGGGTTAGGGAAATTTCCCAGGAGGAAGTGGGGCTGATGTTTGGACTGGGAGGTTGTGTTAGATGAATAGGAGTTCAACCTCTGAAGAACGTAAGAGTATTTTTCA
This sequence comes from Ailuropoda melanoleuca, assembly GCF_002007445.2. Classification (NCBI taxonomy): domain Eukaryota; kingdom Metazoa; phylum Chordata; class Mammalia; order Carnivora; family Ursidae; genus Ailuropoda; species Ailuropoda melanoleuca. Next base: position 73,586,917 of record NC_048229.1, read on the forward strand.
GAAACAAAGGCAGCATATGTGAGTTGGGCAGGAGTTTAGAAAACTTGAACAACGAAAAGATCAGTGGTATAAAACTGTCATGAGCAAAGGTGGGTAGAAGGCACTACAGGATGCTAAAGAGAAAAATGGAATCAGACCATGCATGGTCTTTAATGTCTTGTTGAGAAGTTGACGTCAATGACTTGGGCAAATACAGACATTTCTTCATAATGGGATGACATGAGTCTAGGACTCCTCAGTAAGTTATTGCAACAGCCTTCTGGCTGGCTCTCTGCCTCCATCCTCTCCCAGCACTTCAGTCCAACAAATAATTCTTAATAAATTATGCTGCTGCTCAGAATGGGTCAGAGGCTCCATATTGCCAAGAGGATAGAGTTTAGACCCCATCCTCTGTTAACAGATCTTCCATGACCCAGTCAACCTTTCCTACCCTGTTTTACTTTTGTCCCCAACATTCACAGTCCATCTAGCCAGACATATGTATTTACCAAATATGGTTTTGGTTTGTTCATAATTGCCTTTGCTGAGTTTCCAACAAGCTTTCCCTTTTCTCTGAGTTTCAAAAACTCCAGCATGTATCCAAACAACAGCATCCAGTGGAAAGATGATTGTTGGTATTGCAAAGATAGTGATTCAGGCTCTGTCTTGCTACTTACTAGCTCTATCACCTTCGGCAAGACCCTTAATCTCACCATGCTTCCATTTCCCCATTATAAAAAAGGTGGGAACTAATAGTTGCTGTGATCCTATAATATCATAGATTTTATTAGAATTAAATAAGATCTCTCTTTCTGTCTCTCTAGACACACACACACACACACACACACACACACGCATATGTCATGTGTCATATATCTCAGGCCTGTTCCTTACTGGAGGCTGAAATAATAGTAGTTACTATTTGTTTTACTTCTGCTGTTGGTTATCACTGCTACTCCTTCTATGATGACGACTACTACTACTGATACTTTCAAGTCTTGTCTCTGTTAAACCTTCTTGGCTCATTAAATTTCATAAAAAATTCCCTCCACTTAAAGGTGCTGTAATTTGAATGGCTCACTTAACATCAGTTACATAAAGTCATTTACATAGTTCTATATCCTGTGTAAGAATGTAGCACTTCTTGTTTGTTTTTTTTTATAATAATATTTTATTATTATATTATGTCACCATACAGTACATCCCTGGTTTTTGATGTAAAGTTCCATGATTCATTAGTTGCGTATAACACCCAGTGCACCATGCAATACGTGCCCTCCTTACTACCCATCACCGGTCTATCCCATTCCCCCACCCCCCTCCCCTCTGAAGCCCTCAGCTTGTTTCTCAGAGTCCGTAGTCTCTTATGCTTCATTCCCCCCTTCTGGTTACCCCTNTACCCATCACCAGCCTATCCCATTCCCCCACCCCCCTCCCCTCTGAAGCCCTCAGTTTGTTTCTCAGCATCCGTAGTCTCTTATGCTTCATTCCCCCCTTCTGGTTACCCCTCTTTCTTTATCCCTTTCTTCTCCTACCGATCTTCCTAGTTCTTATGTTCCATAGATGAGAGAAACCATATGATAATTGTCTTTCTCTGCTTGACTTATTTCACTTAGCATTATCTCCTCTAGTGCCATCCATGTTGCAGCAAATGTTGAGAAATCGTTCTTTTTGATAGCTGAGTAATGTTTTTAACAGGGCACTGTGAATTTGATAGCAATTCTAATCTACCAGCTGATATTAAACACCAAATGGTAAGTAGCTAATCCACCCATCAGTCCATGGAAGCTTTTTACTTAAATATGAGTAAGACAAGAATTTTCAACCAGGTCTTCTCACTTAATTTCCTATGTGGGTCTGGACTTTGAGGAATCTGGTAAGTCATGATGAGTTTATGTCATAACTAATGGCCTTTCATTCAAGCCCTTCCTTCCCTTTGGGCTCTTGATTGAAATAGTACTGGTACCAACATCTTAGAAGACCTCTGATTTAGTGGCATATTGCCCTGGTGCCATGGCTATTCCTTGTTTCCCCCATTTTTTCCCCAACTTAATTTTTTTCCTGTGATAAGAACTTTCTAGGCTCATATCATGCTTCTCTGGGCATCTATGACCTTTATTCATTCTTCCATCCATTCACCCACAATTATTGAGTGAGGATCTTTTATATGCCAGGCCCTGTGCTATGCACCAGAGATGCAGAAATAAGTGGATCCAATAGTATTCTTGCCCATATGGAGCTTATGGGGCTTACAGTGTAGTGGAAGACCCTTGTACGACCTTCATTGATCACAATTTCATGGGCTGCTTTTTTTTTTTTCTGTTGAAAAGATCAATAGTACATTTTAGGGTATATCTTTTTACTGACTGAACATCTAATACCCTGGGCTGGCTTCTGGGTTTCCACCACTTCTCTTTCTCCTTTATAAAGACTCTTCCGATGTAGTTAATTGCTTAAAGTTAATTTCCCCCAGACCACATTCCAGAGGTCAAGGAACTAGTGTGATCTGACCACCACTCTTTGCCAGCACCTTGAACAGCACCAGGCAAATAGTAGGTGCACAGTAAACACTTATTCAGTGATTACCTAGGTATGCCAGCATCACCCAGGCAGTAGCTGTCTCCATTGTCCAAAAGAAGAGCCCTTGATTCCTTGACACAGTGTATGGTAGTTTAGGGACCAACCTGGACTCAGATCCCAGGGGGAATCCCACTTTGACCGCTTGTGAGATAAATGACCTTGGGAAAGTTACTTAACCTCCCCAAGGCTGATTTTGATCATACACAAATGGGATAACAACAGTACCCACCTCGTGAAGTAAAGAATGCCTAGCAGGCACTCAGCACAGTACCTGGCTCACAATAAACAGTATGTGTTGCCTTCTTATTATTGACCCTCTCTTTGCCATTTGTGAGGGAGTATCTGCGCAGAGCTGTGCATTCTCATTTTAGGTAGAGATAGCTGTTCGATTTGTCCTTTTCTTCCGTTCCTCCTCCTCCCCACACCCTGGTAATAATAGAGGGAGATGCTCACATATGCTATGTGTGCCACTGAGGTCTGTTTCTCCCCAGACATTTTTGAACATTTTTTTTCTTCAAAGGAGAGAAACTGCTGTGCATGTTGTTCTGTTCCATGTATGTCTTCCTTGGTGAGCCTCTCATTCCCTAGAAATGAGTCATTGATGACATCAAGTGCCCCAGAATATCCTTCATGTGTAACATACAGCTGGGAAGGACTATGTGTTAGGGAACACATACAAGGCAAGCTCAGATGGAAAACACAGACTGACTCATTGCCCAGGACTGTGGGCAGAGCCCTGATGGCTTTCCAGAACTTTCCATGATATGAGCTCTTTTCAGATTCCAGAGCAGGGGACCTTGACTGCATTGGAGGGGATAGGGAACTTTTACAAACCCCGTTTGAAAATACGATATAAAACCTTAGATACTGACTATGTCTATAACTATCCAATCAGATCTGACTAATCAGAATGGACACGTGCTACAAACAACTGGAACAATGATATTAGTTCATGCCAACTGAATACCAATCCTGCCCTCTGCAAACAATGGGGTTAATGGGGTTCATGGAACCCTGCTCCCCATACATTAATTTCAATGATGAGCATTATTTCTTAAGTGCATACTCTCTGTCAGGGCCCAGCAATGCCCTGAATGCCCTGGGCTTACAGCAATGAATACTCTGTGCTTGGTCCCTCAAGCTATACTGTGCTTGAAGAGACAGATGTTAAACCAATAATNTCCTAGTTCTTATGTTCCATAGATGAGAGAAACCATATGATAATTGTCTTTCTCTGCTTGACTTATTTCACTTAGCATTATCTCCTCTAGTGCCATCCATGTTGCAGCAAATGTTGAGAAATCGTTCTTTTTGATAGCTGAGTAATGTTTTTAACAGGGCACTGTGAATTTGATAGCAATTCTAATCTACCAGCTGATATTAAACACCAAATGGTAAGTAGCTAATCCACCCATCAGTCCATGGAAGCTTTTTACTTAAATATGAGTAAGACAAGAATTTTCAACCAGGTCTTCTCACTTAATTTCCTATGTGGGTCTGGACTTTGAGGAATCTGGTAAGTCATGATGAGTTTATGTCATAACTAATGGCCTTTCATTCAAGCCCTTCCTTCCCTTTGGGCTCTTGATTGAAATAGTACTGGTACCAACATCTTAGAAGACCTCTGATTTAGTGGCATATTGCCCTGGTGCCATGGCTATTCCTTGTTTCCCCCATTTTTTCCCCAACTTAATTTTTTTCCTGTGATAAGAACTTTCTAGGCTCATATCATGCTTCTCTGGGCATCTATGACCTTTATTCATTCTTCCATCCATTCACCCACAATTATTGAGTGAGGATCTTTTATATGCCAGGCCCTGTGCTATGCACCAGAGATGCAGAAATAAGTGGATCCAATACTATTCTTGCCCATATGGAGCTTATGGGGCTTACAGTGTAGTGGAAGACCCTTGTACAACCTTCATTGATCACAGTTTCATGGGATGCTTTTTTTTTTTTTCCTGTTGAAAAGATCAATAGTACATTTTAGGGTATATCTTTTTACTGACTGAACATCTAATACCCTGGGCTGGCTTCTGGGTTTCCACCACTTCTCTTTCTCCTTTATAAAGACTCTTCCGATGTAGTTAATTGCTTAAAGTTAATTTCCCCCAGACCACATTCCAGAGGTCAAGGAACTAGTGTGATCTGACCACCACTCTTTGCCAGCACCTTGAACAGCACCAGGCAAATAGTAGGTGCACAGTAAACACTTATTCAGTGATTACCTAGGTATGCCAGCATCACCCAGGCAATAGCTGTCTCCATTGTCCAAAAGAAGAGCCCTTGATTCCTTGACACAGTGTATGGTAGTTTAGGGACCAACCTGAACTCAGATCCCAGGGGGAATCCCACCTTGACCTCTTGTGAGATAAATGACCTTTTCCCCCGGGAAAGTTACTTAACCTCCCCAAGGCTGATTTTGATCATACACAAATGGGATAACAGTACCCACCTCGTGAAGTAAAGAATGCCTAGCAGGCACTCAGCACAGTACCTGGCTCACAATAAACAGTATGTGTTGCCTTCTTATTATTGACCCTCTCTTTGCCATTTGTGAGGGAGTATCTGCGCAGAGCTGTGCATTCTCATTTTAGGTAGAGATAGCTGTTCGATTTGTCCTTTTCTTCCGTTCCTCCTCCTCCCCACACCCTGGTAATAATAGAGGGAGATGCTCACATATGCTATGTGTGCCACTGAGGTCTGTTTCTCCCCAGACATTTTTGAACATTTTTTTTCTTCAAAGGAGAGAAACTGCTGTGCATGTTGTTCTGTTCCATGTATGTCTTCCTTGGTGAGCCTCTCATTCCCTAGAAATGAGTCATTGATGACATCAAGTGCCCCAGAATATCCTTCATGTGTAACATACAGCTGGGAAGGACTATGTGTTAGGGAACACATACAAGGCAAGCTCAGATGGAAAACACAGACTGACTCATTGCCCAGGACTGTGGGCAGAGCCCTGATGGCTTTCCAGAACTTTCCATGATATGAGCTCTTTTCAGATTCCAGAGCAGGGGACCTTGACTGCATTGGAGGGGATAGGGAACTTTTACAAACCCCGTTTGAAAATACGATATAAAACCTTAGATACTGACTATGTCTATAACTATCCAATCAGATCTGACTAATCAGAATGGACACGTGCTACAAACAACTGGAACAATGATATTAGTTCATGCCAACTGAATACCAATCCTGCCCTCTGCAAACAATGGGGTTAATGGGGTTCATGGAACCCTGCTCCCCATACATTAATTTCAATGATGAGCATTATTTCTTAAGTGCATACTCTCTGTCAGGGCCCAGCAATGCCCTGAATGCCCTGGGCTTACAGCAATGAATACTCTGTGCTTGGTCCCTCAAGCTATACTGTGCTTGAAGAGACAGATGTTAAACCAATAATCCCATCAATTCCTACATAATTAGATGTGTGGTAAATGCTACATGAGGCAGGAGAAGGGGCTGTAAGCACAAATACCAGAGGGGCCTTACCCAGCTTGGACATAAGGGTTGAAGACGGAGCACATTTTGAAAAACCCACTTAAAGAAAGCCACAGTGAAGCTCATCCCCAAAGGATAAATAAGGCAGGAAAATGTGGGAGAATTATATGCCCAAGACGCTGTAGCCAAGGAGACTTTGAAGATGTACAGGAACAAAGATAATGCTGGTGAGTCTAAAGCACAGATGAAAAGGTAACCAGTGGTGAGAAATGAGGCTGAAGAAATAGGCAAAGCAGAGCTGGCACAGCCAAGAAGGCCACATTGAGGAGTACATAGCACTTACCAGAGGTTAAGTCAGTTAGCAACTAGAGAGGTCTGGATTCATAATTAATTCATTGTCACTGTTGATTTTATAAGCCTCGTTCAGCTGCTGGGTCTCACAACCAACCTGTCAAAAATGGTCTAGGTAGCTGAGGTCAGAGATTCACCTTTCCAGTTCCAGATGATTCATCCATCCATCATATCCACCCATCTATCTATCTATCCACATACCTACTCACATCCATCCATCCATCCATCCATCCATCCATTTACCCATCCATCCATCCATACAGTGATTTGTTCATGCATTCACCAAGTATTCATTCCATTCTCCAGGGACAACATTGCAGTGATTGGTGAAATAATATGGTGAATGGGCAACACCTCTGTGTTGAAAAAGCTTACAGTCAAATAAACAATTAAATAGGAAAGGATAGCATAAGGAACTCTGGGTTGGGATAAGGGTTAACAGTAAGTATTAAGAGAGCACAAAGGAGTGGGGCACACCTTAGAAAAGGCTTTCTAGAAGTGGTCTGAGGTGAGACTTGAAGCCTGAAGACAGTGTGGGACAGAAATGCAGCACGAAGGGCAAGGGCCAGAGGTGAAGGTGATGGAATGCGTGAGAAGCAACTTACTTCAGGTGGCTGCATGAGAGGATGGGATGGGGTGAAATGATGAGAGATGGCATCAGAGAGGTAAGTAGGATCTTCCAAGAGTCAATGGGTAGCCATTAAACATTTTGCTCTGATATTTCTGTTTATTATTATTATTTTTTGTTTATTACTTTTGTTTCATTTGTTTATTTTGTTGGTTGTTTGAATGGATTGTTGGTTGGATGGTTTTAAGCAGGGATAGTATATGAAGAATATAGTTTAATAAATTCTGTACTTGGACAGAGGCCATTTGATAAATACATAAAAACATGTTTTTCAGGAATCATATAAACAATGGAATAAAATAAATAAACACTGATTGAGTGCCTACTGTATGCAAGGCACTTCACCTAAATTGGCTCCTTTTAATTTCATACCCCCTCTGAGAAGAAGGGTTACTGCCAAGGATGCAATTGGAGCCCAAGGGGAAGAGGCTCTCTGCAAGGCCACACAGCTTGTGCGGTGCAGAGACAGGCACAGATCCGGGGCTGTCTGATTATGCCACCTTTCCATTACACCATGCTACTGCTCCATTTCTCCCCAAACTGATCATTTCCAATTGTGTGGACCAGTGATTTTCAAGACTGACTTGAGGACACCCTAAATTATCCAATTATACCAGGGGATGATGCAGAGTTGCCAAACTTTCTCTCAAAGCAAGTTAGTCTTAAATGGTTTGAACTGGAAAGAAAAAAGTCTTACCTATAAATTACCTAGAGTGTATTGAGTATTTATTTTGTACCAAGCAGTGTGCTAAATGCTTTAGTTCCCTTATTAGGTGGGTGCCATCATCGTCTCCATTCTATGGAGGGAGCAAAGGAGCCTGAGATAAAGTATCTTGCCCATGTGTTCTCAGCAATGGTGGAGGTGGGATTTGAACCCAGGTAGTCTGACCCCAGAAGCTCTACCTGTAACCACGAGACTCCATCCTGCATACACATACCTACATCAACACATCACACAAGGCCCACTTTCACCCAAAGGGACTCTTAGGAGGGAAGTAGAGGCTGCTTGTAAAATTGACCAATACACACAGAACCTCAGAAGCACTGGGAGCCGGTCCAGTACACGCATGCTCAGTGTGTCCCAGAAAATACCTGTGGTAAAAAACCTTGAACCACAGGAGTGCCAGGGGTTGACCTTCAGGCTTTAGCTATGGATCTCTTGCTTGTCTTTACTGAGGACAGGACTTTCCTTTCTGTTAAAATGATTTTCCTTCAATCTTTGCTATAGAAGAAAACCAGGAACAAGCTTCACTTCAATCTGTTGTGAATTTTCTGTGAGCATGAAGGGCTCTATTCTTATACCAAATGACCATCCTTTTTCTCCTTCCTTCCTTCCTTCCTTCCTTCCTTCCTTCCTTCCTTCCTTCCTTCCTTCCTCTCCCCTCCCTTCCTTCCTTCTTCCTTCTCTCCCTCCATCCCTCCCTCCCTCCTTCCCTCCCTTCTCTTCCCCCTTTCTTTTCTTTTCTTCCCTTCCCCTACCCTCCTACCCTTCCCTTTTCTTTTCTTCTTTCTTTCTTTCTTTCTTTCTTCCTTCCTTTCTTTCTTTCTTTCTTTCTTTCTTTCTTTCTTCTTTCTTTCTTTCTTTCTCTTTCTTTTCTTTCTCTTCCTTTCTCTACTTTTCTCCCCCGTGTGCAGTTTATGTAGAACATCTGGTTTTAAAAGTGTCGCAATTTTTAAACATATTATAATGCTCCTGGGATCTGAATATCAACAGCTGTCTATTGCGGTGAACCACATGTCTGGAAAACATTCCTTGAAACTGAGTTCTTAAATAAACATAAAGCATCTATAACACACGATGCCGAACAACATCCATTTGTAAACTGAATATTTAGACCAGATGAGGTGCAAATGATGGTTTTCTGGGTCTGACTGTCAAAGTGGAAAGGGAATCTTAATTTTTTTAGCCCTGAGAGAACCTGGGCCTTTGAGCTGAATCGGCCATCTGGGGGCCTTCACTAAAATACCTGCCTTTGTCTTCTTCCTTTCTCATTTCTGTCAGGATCTGCTGGTTTTGACTTGACTCCCTTACTGTTTTATCACTGGAAGTACTCTTTTTTTTTCTCCCTATATCAAGGTCTCCAGAAAAGTAGATGATACTTGAGTTTAGTCTACAGCTACTCCTTTCTCTCTCTTCTCTTCTCTCTGGCTCCTTAAGTCTCCAGAAAAGAATTTTATATCAACGTGGGGGGGAGGCTGTACAGATGTGAATTTTGAACATTTGCTGAGCCCTTATTTGTGCCATATACCATTCTTTGCATGCACACAATGAATTAATCATCCAAATTAACTCATGGTGCAAATGCTATTCCAACTTACAGAGGGGCAAACTTGGGCACAGAGAGGTTAAGTAACTTGAACAAAATCACTCAGCTTGCATATGGTGGTAGATTAAGAATCATATATAATTAAAGTTTCAAACCATTTTCCCATGGTATGATCTGGATTCTATTTGGGCATTAGGAGAGGTAGAATACCATATTTTTGGTAAACCAAACCAAGATACATAATTTTACAAGTACAAGTATCTTTATGAGCTCACTGGGATAGGACATTTGAAGAGCTCTTGACAAAGTTGTGTACTTTCTTCACTGAATCATTTGAAAGATGCTGAAGTCTCCAGGTCAATGTCAGTTGGGAGTAGAATTGTCTCATGAATGCTGAGAAAAAACCTGTATAAGTTATCTAGAGGTGAGTACAGCAACTTTATTTTGCCCCCTTTTTAATGGCCTGTCAATAAAATGTGGCAAAGTGGGGGGGGGGCAAATCATGAATTTCATTAACTTGCTTTAAAATGCACTTCACAGGGGTGCCTGGGTGACTCAGTCCTTAAGTGTCTGCCTTAGGCTCAGGGCGTGACCCCAGAGTCCTGGGATCCACCCCTGCATCAGGCTCCCTGCTCTGCTGGGAGCCTGCTTCTTCCTCTCCCACTCCCCCTGCTTATGTTCCCTT